>NW_011504616.1:2405-5510 GCF_000495115.2 Populus euphratica | reverse complement strand
TTTGTAAGCCAGAAAATAAATTAAATTAATAAAATATAGATTGGTTATTCATAAGTTATAATTAAAAAAACTAAAATAAAAACAAACTTACATTGAAAGGTTGTCCTTCCACTGTGCATCGTACTTACATGTGAATTGATTTTGCTGTGAAGGCACGCTGTCTCTGTGCTATGAAACCACGCTGGAAGAGGCAACATCATGTGACGGTGCAGATGCCGCTTCTTGACATGCACCCAAAGATGTGTCATCCTCGCTGCTAGAAGAACTAGCGATGACTATGTGTGAGTAACGAGTTGTGGATTTCGTTCAATGTATCAATACAATTTTATACGAATAATTATATCATTAAATTTGAATTATAAAAAAAAATTGGCAGCACTTCTCTTATACTGAAGACTACCTAAACTTTACAGACATGTAAATATTGACAGTAACCATAACCAATTGACCCCTTCTATACTAATCTTGTATATAACATAACATCCATACAAATAATATCTATACTAATTACAAGATTAATTCAACAATAACAATTAAAATTCTACAAATTATTCAATTATTACAGAAATACAAACAATAAAATATATTCAATAAAATTAAAAAAAATCTAGACTAACAATTAAAATTAATGGAAATAATTAAACACAAATCATGCAATAATAGAGTAAAATTGAGAGAAAATAATTAAATTTATTCCAATATATTCAATTACTAATTATAAGGTAAATTCAACAATAACAATTACAATTCAACAAATTATTCAATTCTTATGCTAATACAAACAATCAATAAATTAAAAAAAAAAAAAGTCTTGACTTTAGGAATGAAAAATGCTTACCTTAATAATGTGTTTATTTCAAGTCTTTATTTACATTATAAAAAGACACTAAAACAAAAAACATAACAAAAATAACAATAGCTAAAACAAAGAAAAAAAAATTCTTAAAGTAAAATGAAATAGAGAAAACACATACCTTTTAATTTGATGAAGATTCAAGTAGAGATTACAAGAAAAACAAACAAAAATCTTGAAGGAAATGAGAGGAAAAAAATAAAAAATGATAGGCGAATAAAGGAGTAGATGGAAAAATAAACTAAAAGGGCGGTCGGTAGGATTTATAGTGCAGTTTTATTAGCGGATTCATTGACGGACATTGAAAATATATTATTTTAAATTATTCCATCAGTGATGTTTCAAAAATTCAACAATAAATTTTGAATTTCACACCATAATTTTTAATTACCCTCTATATTTTTTGTATTTTGTTGGTCATTCCATCAACAAATACACGTGATCATAAAAGCATTTAATGCCCCGCCTTTTGGAATTCACACTATCCATTAGTGATTTTGTTGGTAATTGTGACCTGCAGACGAAATACCGATGGACTGGAATTCATCTGTAAAGTTATCGGTGATGAAATAGCTACTGTGAAATGCCAATAGACTGAAATCCATTCGCAAAGTCTTCGGTGATTAAATGATTACTATGAAATGATGATGGATGGGAATCCATCCGTAAAGGTGCCGGTGATGGTTTTGGCATATTCAGCAACACTATTATGAAATGTCGACAGACTGGAATCCCTCCGTAAAGTCATCAGTAATGGTTGTTGCATTTCTAGTGAAACGCTACTGTGAAATGCCAATAGACTATAATCCATTAGTATAGATGTTGGTGTTAGTGCAGCATGCAAGAAAGATGATGTTTGTATTACCTATTTACTTTCATGCAAACACTTAAATAATAAACTGTCCATCAAACAAAACAATAACAATAATGCTTAAACAATACAAACTTATGAAATAAATATTTCATGTTACAAGATATATCATCCATAATATATATTACATGAAAAAAATGTTTTACACATGACTTCATACTGATAGTTAGTCAGAATTTTCTTCTTTTTCATCGTTAATTGAATAGTCATCACCTTCATCGCAATCTTCAATATGGATATCATCATCTTCATTGATATTTGCTTGTTCGCTAGAACTTAAAACAACATTCAACTCCTCTGTGTGAGCATCAACAAGATTATCATCAAAACATGAAAATTTAAATTTTCTTCCAAGTCAATAGAAGGAGCAACTTGATATGGTTCAACTAATTCACTATCTTGAAAGACTTTATCTCATACACTTATGTTTTTGTTATCATCCTAAACAACCTTGACACGACCCTTGGGTTTCATTTTTAAAACGGATAACTAATCAACTCTTGATCAATCTTTTTTAAAGAAAGAGGTGTATGTGTAATAAACTTTTGACATTGCTTGCGAAAATAAAGACATCGTTTACGTTGCGGAGTCTAGCTTTTAAGTTAATTTCAACCATACCATAATGTGGATCAACTCTGATTCCTCTATCAGTCGTATCATACCAATAACATTTGAATAAAAACACTCTATTTTACTCACTATGATGTTGCAGTTCGATGGTGATAGTAAAAAAAGAAGGCGAAAGCTTTACCTCTTTTTGTTAGTGTGAATGCCTTGTTGTTTTCTATATATTATCAACATGCTAGTTTTCCATATGTGCTCCAACTAGAAAGTATTCCATAAGCTGAAAAATCATTGATAGTCTAAATTAAAGCCGCCTTTATAACAAAATTCTTTTTCCTCGATATATCATAATTCAAAGTTTTGGAGGACCATAACCGTGTCAACTCATTAATTAACGGTCAAAGATAAATATCTATATTCTAGCCTTAGCTGCTTGGACCGAGTATGCCAATAGATAAAAACATGAACTCCAGCATTATACACATTCCAGGTAGTAAGGATGACTAGTCAATAAAAATAAGGAGCAGAAAATCACATGAATGGGTTAAATCCATCCGTATACAACCTAAAATGCACGTTTCTTGATTAACTGAAAAGTAAGGATATCCATTGTTAAAGTATTTCTACACTTCACTGTCAAAATGATGCACCATCATCACTCCATCAACCGCATCATATGATTAGTGCTATGTCATGTACTCAACAGTTCTTGGTGATATGAATAACCTCTATAGTTCAGATGTGATTGAGAAGTATCTAAGTTTTGTATATGCCACTAGAGTCTTTCCCTTGCCAATTCAAGGTTTGTAACAGGAAT
>NW_011504616.1:0-1645 GCF_000495115.2 Populus euphratica | reverse complement strand
CTAGGAATAGATATTGTGAAATTAATAAAACCCTAAACCCCATTACAATAATCTACCCTTCGCAATCCTTGGGATGAATCTCGATATATCTATAAACGATCATCTATGACTTCTATCGAACCTCTATAAAATTATGATGACAACATGTATTATTTAATTATGTTAGGTTAATATATTTGCAAAAATAATAGTTAACCTCGAGATTATCCAACAAACTAATTATAATTTCTCATAAATATTAAATATTCATTATCAATTATCAACATTTATACAAATTAATACATATAAATTTACAAAAATTACAACTCCACAATACCATTGACAAAAATTGAAACGGACTCATTAAACAAGCTATTAATTATTTCAAAACAAAACATGTAATTTGATAATTCAATAAAGTTTCAGCAATTCACAAACAAATATAATTTCACAAAATCTAAAACAAACCATAATAAGTACAAAATTATACATTCATATAGTTTGTTTAAAAAATAATAATAAAAAAATTAAATGTTAAAATTTTAAAAAATAGAATTACTTACAAAAACTGATAAAATCTGTCAGTAATTCACAACATGGATGTTGTGATCACAAAACTTAAAAAAATATGACTTGTGGTAAGATAAGGAAGGATTTTTTTGTTTTTGTTTTTGTTTTTAGGGGCGTTGATTGTTTGCAGTAGGGGAGAGTTAGGATGGGTAAAAAGAATGAGAAATAGGGGAGAAAAGGGTCAGCAAAGTGGTTATTTATTATCTTTTACTGATGGAATCACCAACAAATTACTTCTTTTAGTGATTCTGTTGGTAATTCTGACGGTGAATCAATTATATTATTGTGCGAAGTTGCCGGTTTGAATCCCTCGATGATTCTGTCGATAAAATCACCAACAAAAACTTCCATGTTATAGCCTTTTTTTATTCTGAATATTCCTTCTGTAATTTCATCAGTATATACTGACCGAAGTAGTCCACCGATATATGCCGATAGAATTATAAACACATCATATGTTGTCAGCAATTATGACTGTAAATTACCAATAGAAGTATTTTATTGGTAATGTTGTTGGTATTAAGGGAATTTTTTATAGTGAATTAAGATTGAAGAATTGGTTGTAATTAAAGATAGAGTAGGGTGGGGAGGTAAGACTAGTGACATTGAATGAAGGTAATATCTATTTACACGTTAAAATTTAATGAGATCGTGGATATAAAAATATGAAATCTTAGTTCATTACTTTTTATTTAGCTTTTTTATTTTTATTTTTTTCATTATAGCTAACCAACATTAGGTTTGTTTTCATATTTTTTTCCTTTTCTTTTGTTTTTTTTTTTTCGTTTCATCTATATATTATTCTAGCTATTGATTTTATAGTCTTTTTAGTATAGTTTCAATGATTATTAAAAAAAAAAAAAAGAAACTACATCTAACATAAGACATCTAGCATAAGACATAAGGATATACTATGTATATAACTTAAAATAAGGATATGTATAACCTCATTATATCTCTCTTTTCCTTCAATGAAGCAAAAAAAAAGAAAAGAAAAGATCAAGCACGCTCCAAAATAAAAACTTTCTCTTGATTGTAGAGAGAGTACATTTATTTTCTATGGCTGTGTACATTGTAAACTTCAACTTGGGAGTAG
>NW_011504615.1:720-5519 GCF_000495115.2 Populus euphratica | reverse complement strand
TGATTGGTCATGGTGATTTATTTTTATATTTATTTATGAAGGTTTCACGGGGTCACAAGAATATTATATTGCTCAATTGATGTTTGATTTGCTAAAATAAAATTCAATTTATTAAATTATAAAAATTAGAGCTTCAAAAACTAAACTTGGAGCTTAAAAAAATATTGAGTCCTTTTGTTTTCTAACATCAATGTCTGGTTTACACATGCAAGTTCAGGTTTTTTTTTCCAATCCCTTAACTTTTTTCTTCGTCTAATTTGACCATTTCAAATTAATTTTATTTAAAATTTAACTTAGTAGTTTATTTTAGTTACCTTAATAAATGGATTTTGTAGTATCGAAAGGAAATTTTCAATGCTTGTTTGATACTTGATTTTGTAAAATAAAATAAAATTTAATTAATTTAAAAAAATTAATATTAAGAAACCTAGATTGAAACTAAAACAAATATAAAAACTACGATAAATAGGTAAAAAAAAATTAGGCTAGTGCATGTAATGTATAGAAAGCCTCCATCGTATTTGGATGGCGTATGAGGCATCATATAATGGCCAAACAATGTTTTATGTGGCAGTGTTTGAGAGCAACTCGATGTAATTTTCTTGGTGATCAAATTTGTGCGCTTGACAACGTAGCACTTACACTCTAATTAACCTTTTTATTTTATCCTCTATCTTTTTATTCTTTTCCTTTTTAGTTTTGCACTAGCCTGCCAATATTTAAATGTATCTTGTTATTTATTTTTTCCATCAAATCTGATTTTCATTTATTTCATTGTTATTTGTTTGTTTTTATCTTTTTTATTGACTTTTTTCTACAATTATTCCCTCATCACTTGGTTTCATTTAATTTTTAAATCGTATTTGACCATCATTTTTTTATTAATGTTTATTTTGATTTGGAACCTTTTTTTATTAAATTATTTTTTTCAATTACTTCCCTCAGCTTTTAGTTAATTAAGAGTTTTTCTTCATGATTTTTTAAGGTTTGTCTTATATGAGGCTAGTCATGGTTTCGAAGATTAGTTCAGGTTGATTTTAGTTTTTTTTTAAGTTCTCTTTTAAAATTAATTTTCTTTTTAATTTTATCATTTTTTAATTTTATCATTCAACATTTAATTGGTTGAAAATTGATTCTCATGCTTTATTTTACACTTTTGTTTTTTGTAGTGTTATCTCAGTCTTATATCCTATGTCATAAACCTTATGAGTTATTCCAGGTTGAATTGGGTAGTTGTTTCAATGCTTTTAATTTTATTTTTTTTACTTTTGCTCTTCAACATTGAATTATTTGATAATTGAGATTAATAGTTTTATTTAATTTTCTTTTAATTGGGTTATGTCGATATCACGATTAAGTCGTGGACTTGGCATGTCAACTCAAGTGCGTTCGAGTCAAGTTTTGTTAATCTTCTTGAAATTATATTTTTTTTCTTCAACCTCATCCTTCAACAACTGATTTTCTAAAAATTAAGCTTCAAATTTATTTTATTTTGCTTTCCACGGGGTTATCACATTCTAATTTATTTTTTGCTTTATTATCAAATAAGATCATAGAAACCTTTTAAGAGTATTCAGGGGATATTTTTCTATGGTATTTGCAAACAATCATTTTTTGAGTTTACCATTGTCAATTATTCTTAATAGTTTATTTATTGTCATTGTATTTTTTATTCATATTATTAAATTAGTCAAGCCAATGACTTGGATCTTGATTTTTTTTTCTTTTTTAGAAATCCTTGGGTTGCATAAGCATTTTTTTTTAGTTCTAGAAAAAATTTTGTTTGACCCACGGTGTAACGCATTCCACCTATCTAGTAAGAAATTCCATATGGCATAAACACAAAAGACCCAAAACAACATGCATGCGCTCACATTTCATTATGGACTTAATGTGTCATTTTTTTGCATTATAATCATTGAATTTTTTTTAGATCAATTGTATCATTTTATTGGCCAAATTGTATCCTAATTGCTTCAATTCTTTCAAGAAATGGCAAGATTGGAAGAAAGAGAACAAAAATAAAGAAAAAACAGAGAGGAAAAAGGTGGTTATTTCAAAAATACTGTGAAAAATTCACCTTACTCCTTATAATTTTTAGGTTATAAATATTCAGTCCCTTAAATTTCCAAAAATGCAATTTTAGTTCGAAACATTATTTTTCTTATTTTAAGACCCTTGGTTTGGGAGAGAAGAGAGAGTGGTGAGATTCTCATTAAAAAAAAAAAAATCACGGGTTACAATGATTTTTGTCATGTAAAATATTAATTTTTGTATCAATAGGTTTTTTTTTACAAAGGGAGTCATAAAAGTGTTTTTTTCCTTCCCCTCGCCTGAAAGGGTAGACTTGAGTTTCAATTTTTTTTTTATTTCAGGTTTTTAGATTAATTTTTTGGTTATTTGATGTCATATACGAGTTTCATTGAGGTGTATAGAATATTTCATGGATTTCATGCCAAAATGAGTTGGAAATTTGGTTTTTAGGTAAACAAACACCAACCTTGATTTTCTAGTAATCAATGTGTTTGAAATCTTAGAAAAGTAGGCAATGCATTAATTGTTCTTCTTCTTTTTTGTAAATAAAGCAAACCACAAGTTACTCATCCCTTAAAAATAAAAAAAATATATATAGTTGGCTCAGGTGTGTATGCCTAGGCTACAATGCCAAAACCTATAAGTTTTTTAATGCTCTATCGTGTAATTAGGCCACCCAGGTTAGCTCTTATAAACTCTTCTTCTTCTGTTTTTTTGGTCACTTTTTTTTTCCAGTCTCATCACTGAATCTTAGCCTTCCATTGAACTTTTTAAGTATTCACAAATTTTTATGGTGCTTTTAACATATTATGATTTAATTTTTAGTTAGTTTACAAATAAAAATTTAACATTTTTTTATTGGATTTTTTTTGTAGTCCTACTTTTTTTTTTTTGGTTCAATCTCTTTCCTAAGATTTTTTTTATAATCATTTCATTAAATAGAACACCAGTTCCAATAAACAAAGTTATTAAATAGAATCGAGTCTTTGACTTATATTTTGAACTTGAATATTTATATCCATATTTATCTCTCAAACTTTGAATATGGTATTTGGTTAAATATTGTTTAGGTTTTCTTGATTTTTATGTCAAATAATAATATTTTTTTCTTATATGTACAACGATGCATAATATTTCTCCTTTTGATTTTATTATATTGTTTTCATGTGTATGTTTATTTCTATTGTAGTTTGACTAGGTAAAAAATTAATTATCATAAATAAAGTTATTAAATACAACCAAAAACATGGTTTGTGTTGCCATATCAAATATCTTGAACCATATTTGTCTTTTAATTTTTCCAGTTAAGCCTTTAGTTATTGTTAATGATTTTTTTATATGTTTTATTAACACATATAATTCTTCATTAATTTAATTAAATGCAAGCACCAACTTTTCAATTTACAATCAAGTTTTTTTAATGTCAAATAACATGTTGGAAAAGCATGCATGTTTATTTTTTTTAAAAAAAGAAAATTTTCAATCAGAAAGTAAGTGCAAGTCAAATACTAACTATAACAAGCTCTAAATTGTGTAGCATATTCATTGGAAAACAAAAAAAAAAAAACATTGTTCATGCTCTCACATTTAACCATGGGCTTACCATACTACTTTTATTTTTATTTTGGTCATTAAATTTTTATTTTAGATAATTTCATCCTTTTTGGGAACAAAATAAAATCTAATTTCTTTAAGTCTATTGAGGAGTGAGAAGATTGAAAGAAGGAGAGTTTTAGTGACAATGGCAAAAAATACAGCCCATTTTGAAATTGGATCAAAAAAATTAATTTGGTCCTAATTTTTCAAATGATAAACTCATGACACCTTAATATTTTGAAATTTTAATTTTGATTCAAAACTTTGTTTTATTTATTGTTTAGTCACTAGTTATAGAGAGGGAAGAGAAAGTGGTCGAATTCTAAGAGAAAAAGTTCCAGCTAACGCTGATTCCAACTACAAAATAAACGATTTTAGTGTTAATGGATTTCATTTGATAAAGAGAGTTCAACCTGAACATTCTTTTCCCTAAAACTTGCATAAGATGATAGATTTAAGATTTGAAAGTCTTCTAGTACTAGGTTAATTATGAGTTTTTAGGCTGATTTTTCCGTTGTTTAAGGTCATTGATAGGTTTATCAAGGTTTATAGGGTGTTTTTAGGTGTTTTAGATTAAAAAAAGGTTGAGTATTGACACGACTGAAAGATTGATATCTTCTCCCAAGTGCAGGAGTGTCGAAGTAATAAATAACCCGGCAAGACCGGGGTCGAACCACAAGGAGGTTAAGTGTATAAATTATAGATGACAACAACAACAACAACAACAACAACAACAACAACAACAACAACAACAACAACAACAACAACAACAACAACAACAACAACAACAACAACAACAACAACAACAACAACAACAACAACAACAACAACAACAACAACAACAACAACAACAACAACAACAACAACAACAACAACAACAACAACAACAACAACAACAACAACAACAACAACAACAACAACAACAACAACAACAACAACAACAACAACAACAACAACAACAACAACAACAACAACAACAACAACAACAACAACAACAACAACAACAACAACAACAACAACAACAACAACAACAACAACAACAACAACAACAACAACAACAACAACAACAACAACAACAACAACAACAACAACAACAACAACAACAACAACAACAACAACAACAACAACAACAACAACAACAACAACAACAACAACAACAACAACAACAA
>NW_011504615.1:0-136 GCF_000495115.2 Populus euphratica | reverse complement strand
CTTCAAGTGCAAAATGATGATATAAAACCTTGATAAAAATGCACTTTTAAATACTAATCATCAAGATTTTTTTTACAAAAAAAAATAAATAACAGGTTATATGTCCCTTAAAAAAAAAAAACTCAACTTATTTGTG
>NW_011504626.1:4698-5493 GCF_000495115.2 Populus euphratica | reverse complement strand
TTTATTGTCATCAAAGCATAGGGATCAATTATTCTATTGTTAGGCAAAAAGAATTAAGATAAATAAAACAAAGATCGAGGCTATTAAAGAACAGCCTATATCAAAAACTATAAGTGAGATAAGATATTTTCATGGTTTAATTAGTTTTTATAAAAGATTGGTAAAAAAAAATCAGCACTCTAGTAACTCTTTTGACTAAAATTATAAATAAAATGGTATGATTTAAATGAGATGATGATCAAGAAAATACTTTTAACTTGTTAAAAAAAGGTTGATTTTTGATCTTATTTCTTACCTTATTTAATTGACAAAATTAATGACAATGCCTACAAGAGGAATTACCATGTAAATATGATGTTAATATTACATTTAATGCTTTTAACTTGTTAAAAAAAGGTTGATTTTCGTCTCATTTCTTGCCTTATTTAACGTGACAAAATTAATGATAATGCCTACAAGAGGAATTACCATGTAAATATGATGTTAATATTACATTTAATAGATATGAACTTTGTTTGTTTGATGTAGATGATGATTTAAGAGACATTCCTTTCAAAGAGAAAATAAATGATCTAATTCTAGCTTTTACATCAAGAGATGCATTAGAGATTCTATTGGGTCAAGTCATGAGACTTAAAGCAAATAAGTTCAATAAGGCAATTAATAGACTTCTTCAATATATATGGATTAAGATGGACTTTAAGAGGTTTCAAAGAATAAAAAACAAGCCTTAATTAATTTGATTTATACTTTAAAAGGGCATGTAGAGGAGTTTCAACCATTATATATATATAT
>NW_011504626.1:0-3305 GCF_000495115.2 Populus euphratica | reverse complement strand
AACTAGGGTTTAACAAATCAGAATTTTCTTCTATAACTTGAAGAATTTTAATTTAATATATATATTCCCTTCCACGGAAGACATTTGAGATTTTCTCCACTAGCTAGTTATATCTCTCTGTTTTTTTTTTTTAATTTCCGAAGACAGGTTTATTAGAATAACCTCATTTATTATGCATTTATTTTTAAGAGTTAAATTACACCTATGACCTACGGTTCTTGAAGCTTTAAATTTTGGTCATGGCAACCCTTATGTCCCTCAAGCTTTCCGTACGCGTAAAATATGATTCCTTCGTCCACTTTAATGCATAAACGTGGCAGCTTGTGGTATCCTAATGAACACGAGTTGTGTACCCTTATGTTCCTCATGCATATGTGACTCAAATTGAAAGCGTAAGGTTTTATGCTGTCCATAATTGAAGTCTGAAACACTAGGACCATATAATGTAATTAACCTTAATCATCGATTAAAACCAGCAAATGGGACACGTTTTGGATCATTAATTGTATTGGATTGACATAATTATATGGGGTAGGATGCATGTACGTACCACATTCATAAAATAAAAATGCTAAAATCAATAAAAAATGACAAGAACAAAACTTCCAGTATTGCGGGATTACAAGTAGATCTCACTTTAAGATTATGATTCAACAAGCCATATGTATTCTTGGAATTTTTTCTCATCACTCATCCTAAAAAGGTCTTTTTCCTTATGATCCGTCCCAGAATAGACATGGGACAGCAATGAAAATGTAAATGCCTGATGTTTGTAGCACGCTGTCGGGCATAAAACCAGTTACAATTGGGTGCAATCAGTCGACTTAAAAGACACAGACTTTCCTAGAATGTCATAGCCTATCAAGAAGTTCATTTGTGCAACGTTACCGAAGATTGCACCAGATTGAGTTGAGTTAAAGGCTAAGCACAAGACATCATCTGAAATTAAAATAAAGGTATTTAAAGTCTGGAGCACCACATCTGCACCATTGAAATGTGCAGTGATTACGGGAACCTTTAGATCAGGAGTAGGGCGATAACAATGACTCAGTAATCCACTTGCGTCTTGGGTGCGTTCCCCATTAATAACTGCATTTTCAACCGCTGTAGCAAATTCCGTGAAGAAATTTACTGGAAATAACGTCAAGGAAGTACCTGAATCAATGATGATGTTGCCCTCACTGCCTCCGAATGAAGAACCTCCGAATTCTATTTTCTTATCCCCTACACTCATGGCTTGTAGTGTTAGATAGTAAAAGGTATCTGGAGTTTTTGAGATTAATGGGGTTGATAGGACTCCAGAACCGGAAACCACAGCATTTCTTCCAAAATGTAATTTGCTCGAGTTTCCTGCAGATTCGGAGGAAAATGGCACCAGACAGTACGAGAATTTGCCACCAACAGAGGACCCCATTTGAGATATAAGGGACAATGGACCACCTCCAAGGCCAATAATACCTGAATCTTTCTTATCAAAGATTCCATTATTTCGACGCCCACAGCCAATGACAGTTTTAGGAAAATACACTGGACCGCCATTTGTCGAAGGCAAAGTGACTGTATCAACAGCAAGATTTCCATTGGTAAAGGACCGATCACCATAATAATACGAGTATTGGCAAAGCTGTTCGGAGGAGCAGGAACTACTCTCGACTAGGTTTTGGCATTGCCTTGTGTCACAAGAGAGGTCTCTATATGTCTTAGAGGATTTTGGGTCAAAAAGAGGAGCAATTTGCTTGTAACACTTGTCGCATGGCGTGCACTGTGTCCATATAAGGTCACTGCCCGTATCTGCTATAGCCAGGATCTCAAAAGGCGGTGTCCCGAGGGATAAACTCATGAGATATTCACCTCCATTAGCTATAATCTCAGATTCAAATTCTTTTGAAGAGACCGTAGCAGCAGTTCTCTGAAAATGGTGGACTCGACTAACGGATCGGCGCATAGCTTTGTTCAAACGTTGGAGGTGAGTTTGTTGAGAGTTGTAAAGGGGGGACTTTGGTGAATCACGGTGGACTAGTTTCATAGTAAATCCAGCATTGTGGGCACATATGCAGCCAAAACTAGCAACACAGAGTGCAATTGCTGAAGCAAAAGAGATAACAGATTGAAAAGTTGCCATGGCTATCAGACTAGAGAGATGGAGATGATTAAATGGTTCAAGGGTTGGGCTGTATATATACAAAGTTGGAATTCATGATTGCAAAGATCACAAATAAACGGAGAATCAATATTGATAGTTATGAATGGTACGATGATCCATATAAAATTAATTTGCCTTCCATTTAATCCGGATGCGTATAAAGGATTATTTTCTTTTTTCCTCTTGAATCATTTGGTGCGTGTACGTGTAACCATTGATGCGTGGATTCTCATTAATACTTTGGAGATGCATGGATTATCTCTCTAGTTTCTTACGACTGGTCAGTAACATTTATTGATTTGGGTTTTCTGTTATCTATCTATTTTATATTATAAAACGATAGTATATATGTTCTTATACATACTACTTATTTATTCTACCGTCATTTGATTAATGTGTTTTTTTTTTTTTGTTCAATCAAGTAATTCTACATAATAAAAGTTGTTCTCGTCATGTTAATAAATGAAAGGCGACAGCAGAGAGAAATCAAAGATTATTTAAAAAAAACTTTGAATAAAAAAATAATAATACAATATGTTATTTTTATCTTAATCAAATGAAAGGTCATATTATAATCTTTCTTTTAAGATTTATATATATTCCCCATATTTTTGTAGAATATAATCTCTTAAATTGTTTAAAAACTTTTCTTAATAAAAAAAAAAAAAGAGTTTAATTATGTTCATATGTTACACTTGTCGCGGGAGACACCTCAACAAACTAAAAAGTAAAAAAAAAATAGAAATCCCTACCTAATTTATGATAATTAAGAAACATAAATTGTCTTCAGAAATTCTAAATAAAGAGTTGGTTATGTGAAATAAAAAATTAAAATGAACCTAAAATATCATATCTAAAATAAATTACTTCATATTTGTTTTTATGATAATATATATATATATATGCATATTTGTTCGCTTGAAATGGTGTATGTGTTTATTGTTTATGATAAAAACTACTAAATCTTAATGATAATAATTCAGGATATGAGTCTAGAAACAATGCTCAATCCTCACTTTCAAAACATAGATATTGAACCCGAAAGAATAGTGAATAATAAATTAAATTATAAGTTAATTTCTTGCAATATATTCAAAATAAGCTTGAAGGCCTCTACTCACACTCAATAGATTTTAAAGAATTGTGTTGATTTATCCTAAGT
>NW_011504614.1:3742-5523 GCF_000495115.2 Populus euphratica | reverse complement strand
TCATGAAATAAATTATATTTTATATATAATATTTTTTTATTATTTCATTGAACTATCTATAATTTTATCATGTCTGAAATACATCCAATAATTTTCTTAGTATTTTTAATACACAACAACATAACTTGTAAAATATAATCAGGAACAAATTAGAATTGTGAATAAATTTTACAAATATTATGTCATCAAACGAATAAAATATAATAAAAATAAAAAATATTTTTTTATTTTACTAAGTCAAACTTTATTCAATGTATTTTACATGTTGGATCAAATCTGGTTCGACTGGAATAGTGGAGCATGCCTCCACTACTCACTAAATAATGAACACATGTCTTCATTATTCAATGAACAATAAAGTATGCTATACTGTATAACATGGTTGAATTTCTTAGCTGTGCAAGAAAGTAGTAGTTTTCTGTTTTCCATCTTCGCTTTTTTTCTTAACCAAACGTTTACTTAGTATGTTTTTGAAAAAACATAAATTCTAACATGTAGCCAAATGGATTCATGATCAAGGTCAATAGTGACCTAAAGCCGGTGGCGGCGATGTCATGAGGCAGTAAAGCACGAGGGTTCTTGAGTTTTTCTTTTTTTTCCTTTTCCCTTTATTTATTTATTTATTTATTGCAATGGAAGCTTTAATGCTTAGAGGATGATGGAATGCCAAATCTTAATTAGGCCTTATCTTTTTAGTTCAAAGGGTAACATAACCTCTTAACGAATGATTGCAAGGAAAATTCAAATATAGGTCCCAAATGTTTCACGCCTGCAGAAAGTTGAGAGAAGAGTTAGTGAGAAAGCAAATGGAAAGAGGAGATCTACACCCACTTATTTATAAGATGTTTAGAGTGTGGTATTAATTGATTTTTATAGTATTATTTTATTTAAAAATATATTAAAATGATGTAAAAATATTAAAAAATAATTTAAATTAAAAAAATTCAATTTTTATAAAAAAAACACACAAAAACAATCATGCTTTTGCAATCCACCTCAACATTGAAGGCTAAAGAAACCATTTCAATTCAATGAATGAATGCTTGGCTGTTTGCAAGGACCTAAATAAACCAAGTAATCATTGTTAAAACCGGCATGTCTAGAACCTTAATGATGCCTCGAGATTTTACAGTCAAAGGCAAATGTTGCTTATTTTGAAATGGTGAGGGGTCTAGCATGAAGTGCGCCATGCAAGCGAATAAATCGAAGGTCGATTGATTTTGTTTTATGGGTTAGCTGCTTTTGCACATCGAGTTTGAAGTTCGAGATGAAATGAGGTTTTGTACACATCGAAGAAAACAAAGAGAAAGGTAAGTGAAAGGGAGTAAGTGATTGAACTCGACAACAAGAAAGGTAGGTAAAAAACCCCAAAAAAACACAAGTGAACATATATTTATACAAACGGTCCATGTTCTTATCTTTTTCTTTAACGGCTATCATTCAATTATTGTCCCATTTAACTAGAATTTCTATGCCTATTCCTCCTCACCAACTAGTGGATTCATGGGATTCATTTTTTTTAATGTATAAATCACTCATCAATAATTACTATTGTTTTTTTCCTAGTGAATTCTATACTATTACCATGTAAAATTACCATTACTATTCCTGGATTTTAATTTCAAGCCAAAAGTAAAAAGCTAGCATAAAAAGTCCGCACTGTTTTAAACTTTCCACATTCACATCACATCTAAGGATAAGCTTAGTACATAGGAGACTTAGTTGTCTCGTGATTTTCAATCAATACAATTTTTTTTTAATTATAATAAAAAATAAAAAAA
>NW_011504614.1:0-2513 GCF_000495115.2 Populus euphratica | reverse complement strand
CATTTTAGCGGAGCGAATTGAAAGTCTTTGACGTTTAAAGATTTATTTGGAAATATAGATATAATTACTTTTTAAATAGATTTTTATATTAAAATATATGTTAATAATATTTTTAATTTTTTAAAATTTATTTTTAATATCAATATATCAAAATAATTTAAAAATATTAAAAATATATTAATTCAAAATTAATAAAAAAAATTAAGTTTTTTTAAAAATACTTTAAAAAAAAATCTAATATAACGAGGAGCGGTCAAAACAAACAGTAGTTCTATGTGATACACGTCCATCAGAAATAGTGAAATCACTGGGAGTTTGATGTGTTTTCGATTTATTTGAAAGTTTTTTATTTAAAAATATATTAAAATAATATATATTTTTTAAAACTTATTTTTACATCATTATATCAAAATAATTTTAAAAACTTAATATAAAAAAATTAAAAATTTTAATTTTTTTAAAATAATTTTATAACACAAAAAAATAAAACCTTAGTAAATGGCATAAGTTTTTTTTGTTAATATGATAGTGATTGTTTTTAAAAATATTTTTTTATAGAAAAATATATTAAAATAATATTTATTTTTATTTTTAAAATTTATTTTTTATATTAACATAATAAAATATTAAATAATTTGAGGTAGAGAATAATTTGAGGAAATAATAAATTTTGAATCGTTATGCCATAACCTTTCAAAAAAACAATTTCTTATTTTTACAGTGTGTAAAATAAAATAAATAATAAATTCAGTATTAATCTAAGAGTAGGATAAACATACTGTAGGGATGCTAAGTAATAAATTTATTATCATTTGATTAGTTGGTGTTATATTACTAAATAACCCTACAAAGTAGGTTTATCCCTAATAGGAGTAGGATTAATACTAAATTTATTATTTATTTTCTTTTACACATGGAACAATAAATTATTATTTTTTCAATCTCTATATAGAATCTCTTCTTAAATTAAAAGCTCATTACATGTGCTGTGCTGATATGCAGCATAATTTAATATTTTTTTTGAGATTGTGATTTAATTTATTTTTTATAAAAATTTATTGTATTTTATTTTTTTATTGTTTGAATATGTTATTATAAAAATAAATTTTAAAAAATAAAAAATTATTATTTAAATTTTAAAAATATAAAATTATTATTTTAATATATTTCTAAGTTAAAAATATTTTAAAAAAATTATTGCAAGACTAAATTATTAAAAATTAAAATAAAAAAATAATTATTAAATAATAAAAAATAATTTTTTTGGCATAATTTTGTGATGGTAATCCAACCAGTGCACCGTGTTAATTTTATTTTATTGAGTGACCCATGTGCTCTTTCCCTATTTTGAGAGGAAAATTTTTTTTATATATATATATAAAATAAAAATTGGGTGATATTTTATAAATATTATACAAAAGAAAATATATAATAATTATAATTTTTATACTGAAATGTAACTTCTTATATATAAATAAAAACAGAATGTATATGATTTAATTATTAAACTTTAAGGACTCATTTTGAATTTTAAAATGGCCGTGGCTCACCTGCACCCTAGCTCTGCTCCTGGTGCAGCGGTCGTGTGATCGGTGTCGTGTGATTAGGCATGTTGGTAATAATAATACTAATATGGATATATTTTAAAACTGACTTATGATGAGATGTTAAGTCATTGTCTTTAGAGAAAACTAGTTTTAGTATAATTTTAAGTTAATCTCAAAAATATAATTAATGAATGTTTTAATATTATGAATATATGTTAAAATATAATTATTTTTTTATTCAAAAACACAAATATATTTTTTAGATTACAGGATTTTAATTTAATTTCTAATATGAAAAAAATAACGATGTTATGGATATATTTTTATGTCATAATTTATTTTAATTGAAAAATAAAAAGATATTTTTAATATTTTATAAAATAAACAAAGAGAGAAGGAAATTAAAGGTGTTTTAAAAAACACAATATATCTGTAATGTTTGTATCATTTGATCTAATTTAACTTATCACAAATAAATAATATAAATGATAATGTATATAAAAAAAATTGTGTTTAGAAAACCTAGCACATTTATAATATTTATATTATTTGATATAATTTGACTCATCAAAGTTAATAATATAAATATTATAGATGATAGTTGATAAAATAAATGTATGAAATTGATATTATTAGTCAGATAATAAGTCAAGATTTTTAAAACTTGATCAATTGACTAAAAATACATACCCTACAACAACAAACTTAATTTGTTGTTATTATTATTACAATTAATTATTTCATTGTAGTCAATTAATTTAATTGATTTATTAAAACTAAATTGTTTGTTAAAACTTATAACAAGTTTTTGGCTGAATTCTTAATCTCAAATCTTATTTCTAACTAAAAAAATTAATAATATAAATCAAAATCGTGGATATATATAATATTTATAAAACAAATTAGTCTAGTGTGATATATTCAACCCGCTCAAATAAAAAAAATAATCTGATTTATAATTTTTAA
>NW_011504613.1:0-5524 GCF_000495115.2 Populus euphratica | reverse complement strand
AGTTTGGCCATCTCTTTATCCTTGCAATTTAAGTTCATCAAGTCATCAATCAATCCTTTCATTTATGTGATAGGCCTGCATTAAAAATAGACATTTACCACAAATTAAAGGTATCTTATATTATTAGATATATTATTATAAAACATGTTTTGGTTAAGGAGTTATTGATACTTCAAGTGCAAAATGATGATATAAAACCATGATAAAAATGCACTTTTAAGTACTAGTCACTCTGGCTATCACATTTGAAAACCAATCAATCCAGCAAACCTTAATGGTTGTAAATTTTACTTCTTTTTAACCATTCTTATCATTCTTACTTGACTTTATCTTTCAACTTTAACAATATACTTACACATTTAATGAATTTTCAATTAAAATAGAATATAAGACTTTAAAGAATTTTAAGAGGTCGTGCACCTACCTGGAGTTTGTATAAGTGTTGTTATTTCTAGTTAGAAGGGTTGGACTAACATCACCTGCCTTTGCTCTTCCTTTTTTTCTAAATTTTTTTTGTAATTCTTTTTTTAATTTATATTTAAATTAGTACCTCTTTTCTCTTTTATTTTGTTTGGAGAGCCTCTTTTAAATTATGATTTTTATTTTTATTTATGCATTTATATCATTTTATGAATCTAATTCGGCAAACAAAACTGGGTATATGCCTCATATTTCAATATTAAATATCTTAATCTATATCTGTTTCTTGATTTTTTCAAGTTTTATTTTTAGGTATTGTTAATGACTTTTTATTTATTTATTTATTTATTTATTCGCACATTAAGTTCTTGATTTATTTAATTATATGTATGCATAAATATTTTTATTTGAATTTAGATTTTTTTTGAACTACAGAAATGCATTAAAGAAAACCTCCATATACAATGTTTTTATAGGAAATAAAAATATTTTATTCGTGACGGAGCACAAGTCACATAACTACTAGTATCTATTACTTGTAGAATCCTGTACAAACTTATTCATATCATATAAGGACATTATATGATAAGCACTAATACAAATTGAACTATATCTGATCTCTTTGTTAATAAACACATAAATCCTAACTAAGATATTAGACTGAGAATTCTATCTTTGAATAGGATTAAAACTTCTAATTTATTATGTGAACTTTTATTGTTCTAGTCAATCTCTTTTCCTTGGCCGACCATGACTCATGGTTTGATCATAACCCTTAGTTGATTTTATTGTTCATGATCAATTTCAACTTTCCTTTTCCTATTTGGTTTTGCAAAAGCATTATTCTTATTTGGATGATACATGGATGTTTATTTTTAGTATCTAGACTAATGAAGGAAAATTTCCTCATCATATTAGTATTGAAATTGATAGTACAAATCAACCATGCATGACTTGGTTAATGAACAATGTAACCTAAAAATATCTATTATATTTGATATATTAGTCAATCAATTATTTTAAACAATGTGTGCTTTAGCTTTTTTGGAATAACTTTCCGCAACATGGACTTCTTAAATGTTTGTAATAAATAAACATCAATCATTGATATTATTGAGAATCAACAACAAAAATTTTAATTTATAAGTCAATAATAGCCTAATTTTCAGGATTAAAGTATAAACACTACAAATATAAAGTAGCTTTGCACTTATGATCTTTATGTTGATAAGTTATTTTTATATATATAGGAATCCCATATTTCATTTAATATAAGTGTCAGTTTAATCTTATCATCACTATTTAGCATGTTTTCGACCATATAATATATACTACTTTGTGTATTATTACATTCTGGTTGGATATCAGCAATAGTTAATCAATCAATAATCTTTATAGAGATGATATTGTCATAACCTGATTGTTTATCATATTTTTCAAAATATTTCCCAAAATCTAATCAAAATAAAAAATTCAAAAAACATATTCTCAATGCATTTTAGCCACTCGTATGTATTTTTTGTATTTTTCAATTACTTTTCTCTTGTTAATGTATTTTTTAATAAAAAAAATCAAAGAAATATATTTTCTATGCATTCACATCCATTTCATATTTATTAATTGCTTTTCTTATCAAATTAACTTTAACATTTTATTGATAAAACCAAAATATAAAAAATGAGGAAAACAAATTCAAAATAGGGTGTGAAATGGACAAGAGGCTAAAATGCAAAACAAGAAAAATAAGAGACCAAAGTAAAATTAAGTTATTTGAGGATTAAGTACCTAAAATAAATATGGCAAAATTTATCGGCTATAAATTAATGAGTAAATTATAGAGAAAGAGAGGGACTACTATATAAGAAAATATTATTCATCATCTGTTCCACCAAAACCCTAGTCATCATAAACTTTTTAAGAGAATATGAGATATGGAAAAATAAACACTAGAAAAAATATTATTCATTTTCTCTTACCTTTTTCCTATAAAAAAAACCCTTAACATTGTCTCTCTCTCTCTAACATCAAAATTTCCCTTTTAATTTCTCTCACCTCTAAATTTCATTCATAATAAGGCTGTCACCATTCTCTTCATATTAAAGCCTTTTAGAAGGTTATCGATCTATTGCATATAATAACCCCTACATCATCAATCAAAGAGAAAAGGAAAACATCCCCGAAACTTCTCTATTTGATTTCTCTCTTACCAGACCTCTAAACAAGGCAAGACCATTGTTATTCCTCTCCTTTTGATGAGAAATAATTATCTTACTTTATTATTAATTTTGATATGTTTGTGAATAGACTTTAAGAATGAGCAATGAATATTAGATTGACATTTATGTTTGAATGCTTTTGACCAAATCTCTTAAATTTTTCATCTTGTTTCCTTTAATGTTCTCAGTCTTTTCATTATTATTAATGGTATTGCAACATCTTTTTCTTTGTGTATGAACATTGATCTATTTAATTATATGTATTGACATGGTCTTTTGGTTTCAAATGATAAAAAGTCATTGTTCACTCATACATATATTTTCATTGCATCTTATAACTTGTTTATAAAACTTATTAAAGGTTCGACCTATATAAAAGGTCTATTGAGCTGACATTCTAAACTTTTAAAAAATCCATCCTTGTTGTCTTATAAATCATGTCAAAATTATCTTATTATTCACTTTTTATATCTAAGGTAAATAGATTCTACTTAGGCCATTACTTAATAGAAATAGCCTCTTCTTTTGATGAAAAATTGGTCTTAGAAGTGTTCAAGTCTTATATTCACCAAACAACTAGAATATTGGCCTCTTTAATAATTTCTCATATATGAATATTGATAATCAATAACTTGTTGTCAATGTATATACACGAGTCATAACACTAGGATGTATAAATACTAATAAAGATAAACAAACATATAATTTAATCATAAGAAGATGATTATTAAATAAAACACTTTAAAGACAAGTGAACCCTAAAAATGTCATTTATCAACACTTAGTTTATAAAGATCTTTCATGTCACTTGATTATTTTTCAAGTAAATGAACCCATAATGGTCTACTTGGTTCGAGTTACGACATACAATCTTCATTCACTCAACAAATCTTACAAGTGAATTTTAAGTATTATAGGAATAATAAACCTTAATAAGACATTATCCATAGACCTTTTTTAGGATCTAGGCTGAGTTTGATGAGCCCAATATAAGCTAATTAATTATTCATTGGCTTGACTTTATAGACTATTGTTCATATATAATGATCAAAAGTCATCAATTGTACATATGTCACTTCACCAATTATTATTTATCAAAAGATAATAACTGATAGTGGAAAAGATTATTAGATATAAAATGGTTAAGCTTAATCCCATATATCCATCTAAAGTTTAACTTATAATGGTAGACCTACTATTATCCTTATAGATAGACCACATGTAAATTAGGCACAAAATAACTATTAAGAATAGAAGACAAGACTAACAATATAGCCCATCTCAGGTATAATGCTTTAGGATGATAGTATCTTTCATTTAGCATAATCAGTCCTTTACCATGAGTCTTTGTTGACTAATTATAATTTTTTAATAATCATAATACTAGGTGATGACTTCTCTTTTTATTATTATCCCATCCTCAAATAAGCTTAAGCCTACATATCAATCCAAGATTTAACTCAATATAGTAGACTCCCTATCATCTACGTAGATAAACCATATGTAGATTAGGTATAACAAATATTAGGAATAGAAGACAAGATTAACAACGCAGTATACTTTAGGCAAGATACTTTAGGATGATAATATCTTTCCTAGATTTGTAAGGAAAGGACAAATAAAATCAAAAGTTTGAGTTTTTTAATGCTTTACAAGTGATGTTATATGGCATCGCCAATGCGTACATGAAGAGAAAGAGGAGATCCACTTGATCTATCTATTTTTCACTTTACTAGTTGAGGCACATTAGTCCCACGCACCACCACTGTTCTTGAATTCTAGCAACTTCTCTAGATTATTTTATGAATTTTAGGAGGCTTATTTTTGCAAATTTTAAAAGTTTGATATGCATTTTATTTATTTTTAAGTTTTAATTTTTTGATATATGTAAACATGTAATTGTTGGATGTGTGAGTAAAAATAGAGTAAAAAGGAAGAATGTGTATGTGTGTATGTGCGTGTGTTGATTAGTACTTAAAAGTGTATTTTTATCAAGGTTTTATGTCATCATTTTACACTTAAAGTATCAATAACTCAACTAAAGCATGTTTTATAATAACATATGTAATAATATAAGATACCTTTAATTTATGCTAAATATTTATCTTAAATATAGGCCTATCACATAAATGAAAGGATTGATTGATGAGTTTAAGTACTAAAATTGAAAAGACAAAGAGATGCTAGTGTAGTCTAAACTGAAATACTGTTTGGTAATTGGGTCATATCTAGAGCTGTAGATCTTGAATTTACGTCTAATTTATATGGATGGAAAGATAAGACATAGATCTACAACTTTCATGTGGAGGTCCAGTCTTAAAAAGTTCGTTTTCAAGTCTAAATTGTAGCAGCAATAAAGAAGTCTGAAACTGTCCTGCAGCTAAGACACTATTCAGTATTCAGCCCATATCTGGAGTTCTAGAAGTCCAAATAACCTTACTTTTTTTTTCTTGGAAAGCTAAGACAATTTTCTAGAACTTTCATATACATTAGCAATGACATTTATTTAGATAAGAAGATGAGGATTGTCACCAAGTCAAGATATGACCACCTACTTATCAATTATTTATCAAATCAATAGTTTCAAATTTTGGCCTATAAAAGGAGGTATTTACTACTTATTTAGGCATCTTGGTTTTTAGATCAAGATTATGTTTTTACTTTCTCTCTTTGTATTTTTATAATGCTTAAGTTTTGCTTTGATTAATATCTTGTTTATACCTTTCATTTCCTTTGATTTACTTGGTTAACTTTTATCTTATTTATGTTCTTATCTTGTTTATTTATGTTTCTCTCTTTCATTATATTTAGTTAAGTTTACTATTTCAAGGTGAAAAGGTTACACTAATGGTGTAAGAATAAATATAGTGTAACATGTTTTGTATTTG
>NW_011500360.1:165428-181888 GCF_000495115.2 Populus euphratica | reverse complement strand
TGACTTGATTCATAATTTGGGCTAGTTTTTAATAATAATAGAAGAGATTAACTTGGCATGATTAAAATTAACACATAACTTATTTATTTTAAAAACCTCAGTTGAAATCAAATAAAAACATGTTGATTTTATTTTCAAAATACTTTATGGGAAGATCCATTAAACTTTTCAATTCAATAATAATAAATAATTTGATTCTTGGTTTGGACTAGGTTTCAATAATAATAAGAGGGATGAAACTGATTTGACCGGAATTAACCTATAACCCAATCATTTTAGAAAACCTAGTTAACATCTAATCTAATAAAAACATGTTTATTTTTTTATTCAAAATACCTTTTAGAAAGATCCATGAAACTTTCCAATTCATATTTAACTTAAAAAAGACGTTGTTGGAATTGAATTCTCAACTAAAATTTGGTATCATTTCAATTCCAAGCAGTCAAAAATCAAAGCCAACTTGTTTTTCTCCATGTGACCAAGTTTAATTGACCAGTATTAATTAGGAGTTGTAAGATAAGATCAATACTTTAGGTTAACACTTTTTTAATGACAATTACGTCAAGCAATTGTTGAAGATTAAGCCACAATGGACTCACCGACATCCTTGAAGTTCGTTAAAGCGTTTTAATTTTGATTTTACCGAACACTAAGTTGTCAAATTTCTAATTTTAAAAACGTTGGTAAAAATAACGGCTACATAACACAGACACATTCTTGTGCTTGTCAATTTTCAAAGTTATACGCTAAAAAAGAAAAAGAAAAGGAGGGAGATGAATTTTATATTCTAGAATGTTTGGAAATACGATGTTAAAAAATTTAAATTTTATATTAAAAATGTATTGTTTTTATATATTTTAAATTAATTTAACGAGTTAATTTTAAAAATAATTATTAAAAAATAAAAAAATATTTAAATATTAAAAATATTAAAAAAAACAATCACTATCATATTTTTAAAAAATCTCAGCATATCTTTTTATATTTCACGGCAAAGGAGAGTGAAGTTAAAAAATTATTTTAATTTGAATAAAAATATGTTTATTAATTTTTTTGAGTCTTGACTTTTTTTTTTTCACTATATATTCATTTATCAATCTCTTCGAAGTAGTTTCAGGAAGCAACTACTTATTCTTGCTCCCAGATGATGCTTTTTATATTGATTTCTTGACATACCTTTTTTAGATAATGCTTAAATTAATTTGTTATTAAACTCTTCTTCTCTCTCTCTCTTTTATTTTCTGAAATTATTTTGTTAATGCCATTTTTATGAGTACGATTTTAACTTTCTTTTTAAATTCGTTTTAGACTTAATTTGATACCAAACTCTTCTTCTTCTTTATGGAATTATTTTATGTTATTTTTAAAGCAATCTTTTACAATCTAAATTCGTGTTTTTTTTTTAAAAAAAAAGCAAGATGTATAATATTTCTCAAAAAACAATTTAATGTAATGCATTTAAATTCAATTTGATTTTACCGGTTAATCCAATAACTTATTTATCTAGATTATAATTTATGTTGGCTCTTATATTAAAATCAGGTAGAGTTAATTGAACTAGTTACAACTAAAATAAAATTTAGTATGATATTTTAAGAAAAAATTAATATTGTTTTAATTTTTTTAAATTTTAAAATAATATTATTTTAAATTTATCCCAAAATCTATAGCATAAACTTTAAACTTAATCCTATATTAAACCAAGGTTTATAACAACGTCTAACTCGATAAAAAAACATGTTTTTATAAGATTTTCACTAAACACTAGTTATAATTACCTGTATAAAAAATAGAAGTCCTTTCTATATTTCTATATATTAAGCCAAAATAGAAAAATTCTAGGACATTAAATGCTGAAATAACATTAAAAAAATTAAATCAAATCATCAAAATTAATAATTATTTCTTAAAAAATAAAATTATACAAATTGAAGGGCAAGTGGCCTGAGAATTTATAAAAGGAAAGCAAAACGTAAGGCCTCAGTGTTTTCAGCCTTTTTCTTACCAAAATATCCTCCTCTTCATTTCCTCTCCTTAACCTATCTCTCTCTCTCTCTCTCTGATCAAAGACACAACTGCCTGAACCTGCTTCCTCGGTTCTTGTCTGTGAAGATTTCTTCTTCTAGTCTTGTGTTTTACAAGGTAGCTTCTCTTTTCTTCTTTCTTTCTCTTCATATCTTTATTGGGTTTGCATTGTCTTCTTTTTTCCCTTCAGTTTCTTAGTTGCCTGGGTTTTGTTTTCCCGTTAATTTCAAGGTTACATATTTTTTTTTCAATTTTTTGCAATCCCTTGTTTATAAATTTTTATGGATTGGTCTTTGCTTTTTGTGATGTTTATTATTCTTTCTTTCCTGATCTGAAGTTGAAGATGGAAAATTTGAGGCTGCTTAGCGCTTCAGCTTATGGGGGGGAAACATGAAAAATGAAAAATTCTTGAAGATTTGCATCTTCATTTCTTTATCTACAGATGTGAAAGTTGTATGGAAAATGTTTTACGCTTATATTATTTCTCAAGTTTATGTTTTTTTCTTCTTGTGCAGAATTGGAGTATTAATATAATTTTTCTTTCTAGTCCCATTTAATTATTGCTTGCTAAGTTGCGTAAGAATTGTGAAATCATTGTAAATCATTTAATTTATCAGGTTCTTTATCTTTTGTAATGGTAAAAGTAGCTATAGTTATTCAAGAGTTCTGTTCCTGTCTTTGTCTAATGCTAAATTTTTCATGAGATAAATGGCTTGTTACCGATTTTTTCGTGTTTTTAGTTCTACTGGTTGATGGGATAGTTTTGCGTGATTTATATCAATTTTTATTGATTATAGTTAACATCTGTTTTTCCTCTTCATTTCAGGTGAATCACCCATACATTTGGTGGTGGATTGAGGACTTCAACTGAATTTCTGCTTTGCGTGTAGTTCACCTGCGAAAGGGTTCACTTCCGAAGTCTTCTTGACCTGCATCCCCTTGTGTATCACAATAAATCAGGGAATGCAGAAAGATGTGCTTGAAACTCGAAAGCTCTTTCGCTGAGGTTGGCATGGTTGTAGCTTCATTTGGGCTACCCTTGGATGTCCTTGATGAGACTGAACATTTAACTCAAGGAACATCTCAATTCTGTGCTCAAATGCACAGAGTGTGTAGAAATACCAGAGAGCATATCATGTCAAAGCATGATGTCTGTGAAGATGGTTGAGCTATTCCAGTCTGTGAAGGCTCCTGTCTCATAATTACCATATAGCATCTATTTCCGTAGAAGGTGTATTTTATTTTATTTTGTTTGAAGCTTGCAGCTTGAAATGGAGAACAAAGGGAATGTGTTGATGCATAAATATGAGATAGGGAGATTGTTGGGGCAAGGAACTTTTGCCAAGGTCCACCATGCAAGGGATCTCAAAACTGGCATGAGTGTGGCAATCAAGATGATCGACAAGGAGAAAGTATTCAAGGTTGGAATGATGGACCAGATTAAGCGAGAAATTTCTGTCATGAGACTGATTAGGCATCCCAATGTGGTGGAACTTTATGAGGTCATGGCCACCAAAACTAAGATTTACTTCGTTATGGAATACGTTAAGGGTGGAGAGTTGTTCAACAAGGTTGCCAAGGGAAAGCTCAAAGAACATGTTGCCAGGAAATATTTTCAACAGCTGATCAGTGCAGTTGATTACTGTCACAGTAGAGGAGTCTCTCATCGTGATCTGAAACCAGAAAACCTGCTGTTGGATGAGAATGAGAATCTAAAGGTTTCTGATTTTGGATTAAGTGCACTTTCTGAATCGAAGCGGCAAGATGGTTTACTACATACAACCTGTGGAACTCCTGCATATGTTGCTCCAGAAGTGATTAACAGAAAGGGCTACGATGGAGCTAAAGCTGATATTTGGTCATGTGGAGTAATCTTATATGTTCTACTGGCCGGCTATCTCCCATTCCGTGATCCAAATCTGATGGAGATGTATAGGAAGATTGCGAAGGGAGAATTTAAATGCCCCAATTGGTTTGCACCAGAAGTTCGCAAGCTTCTGTCAAAGATACTGGATCCGAACCCAAACACAAGGATATCAATAGCCAAAATAATGGAAAATTCTTGGGTTCGGAAGGATTTGCAATCCAGACCCTGTGTTCTTGCAGCCGAAGTGAAAGAACCAGCTCCTTTGGACTCTGAGGCTGTATTTGGCATAAATGAGATTAGCTGCGCTGCTGTGGAACCAAAGCAAGAAGTGGCGAAGCCTTGCAACTTAAATGCTTTCGATATTATCTCCTTTTCTGCGGGCTTTGACCTGTCTGGCTTATTTGAGGAGAAAGAGCAGAAGAAAGAAGTGAGGTTTACATCAAACAAGCCTGCCTCCACCATCATCTCTAAGCTCGAAGACATCGCGAAGCGTTTGAGACTGAAAATAAAGAAAAAGGATGGAGGTTTCCTGAAAATAGAAGGTTCAAAGGAAGGCCGGAAAGGAGTCATGGGCATCGATGCAGAAATTTTTGAGATCACTCCTTTTTTCCATTTGGTGGAGATGAAAAAGTCCAGTGGAGATACCGTGGAGTATCAGAAGGTAGTGAAACAAGACATTCGACCTGCACTCAAGGACATTGTTTGGAGCTGGCAAGGAGAACAGCAAAGGGAACAACTACAACTACAAGAACAAGAACAGCAAGAGCTACAGCCTTCTCATGCATCCACAACGCAGGTTGTCTCAACTCAGAATTCAGCATGACTATAAGGATCTTGCTGTTGAATACACTTTCTACCGGGTCTCTTTGCTGAGATGATCATCTTTGTGGGTTAGCACTATGTTCTAATTTTCTATTTTTCAGTGTTTCGTGGAATTGGACGCATTGACAATCTGTTAAGGTACTGTTTCAGGTTCTCATCATGTAATTAGAATCAGAGCCAACAAATGAGCTCAAATGCATATTTTTCTGCCTGTTTATCATGCCTTTTACTCTTCTTGGGCGCTAATTTCCTCAGTTCTGTTTGTTTTTGCATCATCAAAACCCAAGAGAACTTCATTGTGGCCAAGTTTATTTTAAAACCAGAGAAGTACTAGTACTTGCAGATGAGTATATCCATGAGATAGCTCAAGATATAAAGATGATTGGCCCACCCGCGACTCCACCCACCCGCGTCGCCCACCTCCAACAGGGCCACCAGGCCCCCACCACTAACAGTACCTGCTCCCATTAGAGTTATTACCTGCTCCCATTAGTCATACAAAAGAGGAGACTGCCTTTTGCATCCCCTTGACTCGTAATCAATATAGTTGTTGCATAAAAAATGAAAATGACTGCCAACTAACGGGGACAATACAAGGGACATTGGCTACCATTCCAAAAGGCAAATTCAAAGGAGAATTTAATGAATAAAAAAAACCAATGCAGCTGTCCTCCAGCATACTAGCTGATGCCCGATTGCAAAAGAACCAGTTCAAATTTGTGAAAATAACATGTCAACATCAGAAGCAGTCAAATTCCACATGAGAGATCATCTGCCAGGACTAATGCTGTCAAATCTCCTGTTTTTTGGGTGGTGGTGGCGTGGATCATGCGAATGAGAGTCTCTGGGGTTTGAATTCATCACCACGAAAAGCTGAGTCAAATTCCACATGAGAGATCATCTGCCAAGGACTAATGCTGTCAAACCTCCTGTTTTTTTGGTGGTGGTGGTGTGGATCATGCGAATGAGAGGCTCTGGGGTTTAAATTCATCACCACGAAAAGCTGGCAAGCATGGCCACTGGGAATATTTGTTTCGATCTCGATGGGTATATCTATCAAAAGTGAGGAGTAACTTGATCCATTAAACCAAGCCATGCCCATTCAATTAAGCAAATTAGGAGTGAGTTTGATCCATTAGGAGTAAAGGCTCTTATCACCAGAGAAGGTCTATATCTAAATAGAAACATTGTTTGCATAGAAAATATTTAATTGCTGTCTCGGAATAAAAGCAAAAAAACAATTGAGACCGGGAAAACAAGTCTCCTTGCTTTTTTGATCCATTAAACCAAGCCATGCCCATTCAATGAAGCAAATTAGGAGTGAGTTTGATTCATTAGGAGTAAAGGCTCTTGTCACCCGAGAAGGTCTATTATCTAAATAAAAACATTGTTTGCATAGATATTATTTAATTGCTATCTCGGAATAAAAGCGAATAAACAATTGAGACCGGGAAAACATGTCTCCTTGCTTTTTATTTTTAAGACTATCCGAGAAACAAATTTATTTTTCTCTATTTCTATCTCTCTCCAGCTAAACATATTTAAATTCTTTTTATATTCATTATTTTATAATGAAACACTCACTAAAAACATCAATTCCAGCACCATTGGATTGCCTCCTATCCCAACACTTGGGGCAAACATGAAACGACAGTAATGTTAAAGTTCCATGATATTCCTTGTGGAGGGAAAGGCAAGAGGGCAATTTGGTTTCCTTGATCACATAACCTTTTCATTTGGGATGGAGGGGGAGCCTCCCAGGAATGTGGAAAAATACATAACCTTTTCATTTGGGATGGAGGGGGACCTCCCAGGAATGTGGAAAAATGAACCTAGCATGAAAATAAGGCCATATAGCTTTTCATAAGCAAAAGCAACATACGTTAGTATCATCTCATTGGCATTCATTCAGATGAAGATCAAGAGATATACAACTATAAGGAGGAATAGCTCCATTCTCAAACAAATTTTCTTCAAAAAGCGGGCACCCCCCTCCCCAAGGCGAAACCTGAAAAATTTAGAATTGTAGTGAACCTCTAGCTGTTACCTCATGCACAAGTGAATGCATGTGAAGTGTAATCCTAAATTTCTATGAATGCTTTAGGTATGTAAAGATGAATCTCCCTTTTAAGGAACCGATGGAAGATACAATCATGTCCAGTATTCTAAACTCTACCCTGAAAGGGGCAGTTTGCCTCTTCAGAACAGGAGAGATCTGTTCAGGTCCCTTTCCTTTCTTTTTAATCAAATGACCACTGTACATCTGAGGTGGGGAACAAACCACCAAAATTGGGTCTTGTGACAGATGAATTCCCAAAACCTTCTCCTGAACCTTCCCCGCCCCATTCATTCCTGCCAGTGGAAAAGAAATGAATAAAAAATCAGACTAGCACCATCTGTTTCTACAATGTAAACAAGCAAATGGACAAATATGAATTTGGAGAAATCAAAGGGAGTGGGAGAGGGGAGAAAGAAGAGGAAGAGGACAATCAAAATTAGATGATTAATTCATTAGATATATATAAGCAAATTCAGGGGGTTCATCAATTAGCTGAGTACAAATTCCATGATATGATTCTACAATGTAAACAAGCAAATGGACAAACTCGTATGAATTTGGAGAAATCAAAGAGAGTGGGAGAGGGGAGAACGACGAGGAAGAGGACAATCAAAATTAGATTATTAATTCATTATATATATATAAACAAATTCAGGGGGTTCATCAGTTAGCTGAGTACAAATTCTATGATATACGAGACTGAAGGTTGCAGCAAGAAATTTGCATTATAACAGTTTTTCTTGGTCCTAAGCCACCACCAACAAACTGAAGGGCAGGAATCAGAGTTCAGCTAAATAAAAGAAACGGGTGGCAGCTACAAATCATATATAAACATGCAAATTGTGATTAATACTGCATGGTGGTGTTACTCAGAAATTGGGCTAGATTAAAGACACAACAGAGAATGGTGAAGCCAGCAAAGGTAAAAGAACCACCACTTGTGCATTTATGATTAAATTGAGAAAAACTTGGGCATCCAAATAATAGCTGGCAAAGCATTGAGTCACATCATTCATTTATTGTCCAAAATGAAGGAATTATTTCCAAGCATCAATCTAACACAATGTTCTCTTCATCTCAGTTATTGTACTTTTAATCATTATTAGATTGATATCCTGATGTTTCAACCATGACAAAAGTCAGACTAATGGTTTGTCATTTCAGACTCATATACACAATCCAGTTCCAGATTAGAGATCTGATAAAAGAGTTCAGATGATGATGCACTCACTTGGAACAACTATGCCCTGGCGACAGCCCAGAAGCATTGTTGGTTGCAGCTCCAGTAGGACTCTGATAGATCATTTCATTCTGAGTACTTTCCTCCGGAGATTTCAGAGAGAAATGGCTACTGCTGCCTGATAATGGTGGAAAAAAGGTATTCTGTAACCATGGTTCATTTTCAATTGAACCAATGACTGGACTGAATACCCCACTCTGGCCATTGCCTAGAAAAGTCTTCTGAGGAGAATAAGTACCAGGTAGAATTTGGTCATCTTTTGTAAAGAGTGATGCCATAGTTTTCTGAGATGGAGGTGGTATAATATCTTCCTTGGTTGATCTGTTCTGTTCTGGGGGTAAAAGCCAGCTTCCAGGGCCACCTACTAATCCTAAACCATCCTGACCAAGAGGAGAGCTGTTCCACATGTGCCATGTTCCCTTCTCATTCACACGCATATCATTCATAGGTAGAGTGTTAAAATCTTGGGATATAGGAGTAGTTGGGAACCAATTAGAACCATTATTCTTTTCATCAGCAGTTCGTAGTCGTGACAGCGGGGACTCGATTGGAGATGGCTTGGTCACTTCAGGAGATGCAGACATGTTCTTCATAGCATAAAGGCTTTCCAATCCCGGTCCCATGTCTGGTGCAAAACCATTTCCAAGGTCTAACTGAAAATTATCAAGCGACTCTGAAACAGGCCCCAGTAATGATATTGGATCAGGAATATAACATGGATCTTCAAAAAGCTCTGGTTCTTCTGGTATAAAATCACAGGGTCCTTCCGTAGCACGCGGAAAATTAGGTTCAATAGGAGGTGAGAAACCTAAAGAAGTGCTACTGGATGCATTTGGAAATGCAGAGACCGGAAAAGGTGACGGCAGCCCAAAATTGATTGGATTATCAAAACATTGCATTGGTGATGATTGTGCAGGAAACTGTTGTGCTTGACATTCTGCTTGTTTTGAAATTGGTCTACAGATGACATTTGAATTTGAGGATGGATGAGCAGGTGATGAGAGTGTAAATAATTGCTGCCATGTTTTCTTAGGAGCCGTCCTTGGTTGTGTTTCAGAGAGCACCTGTTGTGAATAGCAACATCTTAACAATGTTTTTCTTATAAATGCATAGCTGATCCACAAAAATTCAAAATAAACCATCAACCTCAGCTACAGAACCTAGCATGCTACCCAATCAAAGTTTCCATGAAGCATTGGCAAATAACAGGTGAAGGAGACAAATCTCATTGCAAAGCAAACACAGGCATTTAAAATTTTTAGATCAAACATGAGCACAAACGACTAAACTAACAATGATAAACTCAGTATAGGATGATAGAAAACAATGATTTCTGCACAACTTGCCGATCCTGCCTGCTTGTAAACATAAATAAAAAAAAAATTATCAAGCGACTCTGAAACAGGCCCCAGTAATGATATTGGATCAGGAATATAACATGGATCTTCAAAAAGCTCTGGTTCTTCGGGTATAAAATCACAGGGACCTTCCGTAGCACGGGGAAAATTAGGTTCGATAGGAGGTGAGAAACCTAAAGAAGTGCTACTGGATGCATTCGGAAATGCAGAGACCAGAAAAGGTGACGGCAGCCCAAAATTGATTGGATTATCAAAACATTGTATTGGTGATGATTGTGCAGGAAACTGTTGTGCTTGACATTCCGCTTGTTTTGAAATTGGTCTACAGATGACATTTGAATTTGAGGATGGATGAGCAGGTGATGAGAGTGTAAATAATTGCTGCCATGTTTTCTTAGGAGCCGTCCTTGGTTGTGTATCAGAGAGCACCTGTTTTTCCAACCTGTCAGCATGCTATTAGAAATTAAGAGAAAACATGCAACAAGACAACTTACAGGGTGATAAATGTTCTTGTCATCTCCATTTAGACTTGCTTTCCCAGAAAGACGATCAGGTGGATGTATATCTCTCCTATAAGCAGAAGCATGAACAGGATCTATAGAACTGTTGGGCTTATTTTCTTTAGTAACAGTAGCAGGAGTATATGCAGCCTTTCCAAAGAAACCACCTCCACTAAAAGCTCTAGAAGAAGACAAAAATGTACCCTTCATTCGATCAAAATACCTGGATCCAGCATTGCCCCGGTTAAAATTGCTTCCAGGTGTATTCTTTATACCATGTCCTGACTCAATGTTCTGACCTTTCATGCTTTCCATCCCATATTTATGATCCTCACGGCGCTCAGATTCACTCTTCTTTTCAGCATCCCGCCTTCGATCACTTTGTACCCTTCATTCGATCAAAATACCTGGATCCAGCATTGCCCCGATTAAAATTGCTTCCAGGTGTATTCTTTATAACATGTCCTGATTCAATGTTCTGACCTTTCACGCTTTCCATCCCATATTTATGATCCTCGCGGCGCTCAGATTCACTCTTCTTTTCAACATCCCGCCTCCGATCACTTTCCTTACCTGCTCTCTTTTCCAACTCTTCAGCATCAGAGTTGCTCTTACTAGACCCCTTGTCTTTCTCTTTCCTTCTTTCCTGACGTTTCTTTTCTGCTTCCTTCCTCCTATTTTTCTCCCCAGACAGTGGTGACGTTCGACTTTGATCTCTTTCAGCCTCCATAATCTCATCCCTCAGCCTCCTACGTTCCTCAACCAATCTCGTAACCTCCTCCCTTTGCTTTTTCTCTTCCTCCTCTAAGAGTTCCTTCTCTAACCTAGCCTGTCTCTTCTCTTCAGCTTTCCTGCGTGCTTTATCCCCTCTACTCTCATGATAATTTTCCCCATTCTCACGCCTCTTAGCCAACATTGCCCTATGCCCTGCATCAGAAGAACCATTCTCAGAGGAACTAATCCTAAAAACCTTCCTCCAGAGCCACCTAATGCTCAAGAAAAAAGACGTCAACAGCTTGCAAGAAAAAATCACAACCCTGGAATATGACTTCTCAGCCAAACAATTCTCATCTCCTCCAAAAATCCCACTCCCATTCTTCCTCCAATAACTAGACTTCCCAGCAATAGACCCACAAGCCCAACCACCATTATCTAACCACTCCTGACTACACGTCCATCCATTATCACTCCATGTCTTTCCATTCAATATCTTCCCACTTTTCCCCACCAAATCCTTAATAATCCCTGGATTTGAAATCCCAATCCCTGGCAATACAGGCAAATCCAAAACAGGCCTTTTTGAAATATGCCCACAATACGAACACATAAACTTCCCCCCACCAGGATTCTGATCCTTATATGGTGTCAAACAATTCCTACACTTCCTTGTCGCTGTCTTCCTCAGCTTCTGCAACTCAATTGCTTCAGACCTCTTCCTCTCCCTCAACCATGCATTTCTACGCACCCTCCACGCTGACAGCTGTGGCATCAGCACCTCATACCAAAACAAAGTAACCAATAGCACAGATACACATGCCAATCTTGGAGACGTTATCTCAAATCGAAATGCTGGAGGTAATAGCTGCGACAGAGCCCATAATCCTATCAAAGGAATAACTAACCAAGGTAGCATCGTTGCAACCTGGCGCGACCACTTTTGAATCACACACAGTATACACATTATCCTCCTATTTTCCCCGTCTTGGCAAATTGATCCAGCCAAAAATTCAAACAAACCCTAGAAAACAAAGCCCCCAATTCAAAATCTACCAACGCTTCAATTTCGAAACTCTAACCCTAATTTTCTCTGATTCTCCGATACTTCAAGAACCCTAAAAAACAATTCATAAAATCCCAAATAAATTTAAAATGAAGAAAAACCTAATCCAAGATTAATTGATTGATTAATACAGATTTAAAGAAAAAACAAAGATTAAATTAGGTGATCAGGGTTTGATAAAACGGCGAAGTATGGAGCTGGAAGCAATGGGAGAGAGATTCGGAGACTTACGGATTGCGAGGGCATGGCGATTGATGGAAATGAGAGGGCAGCAAATGAAAATTAAATTTTGTAATCGGTCCAGGCGGCGGGTTCGGATTTTGGCAGTCGGGTCGTCGTTGTGGTTTTTGTGTTTGTTTTTCTGTTTAACAGAGAAGAAAACTTGAGAGGGAAGAGAAGGTGAAAGAAAGGGATGAGCAAGAAATGATATGAAAAATAAATAAGTTCTTTTTTGTTATTATAAATAAGATAAAGAGAGATTTTGTAGAGAGAGAGAGAAGAAAATTAATTTAAGGGAATTTATGGAAAACAAATGATATAAGCAATCTTTTTAGGTAAAGTTATATTTTAGTCCCTATAGATTCTCATATGTTCCACTTAAGGTTCTATAGTTTAAAAGTTTATCATTTAAATCTCAAATTTTTCAGCATACTTCAATTTTATCCTTTATTGCCATATATAACTAAAATGACCATAGTAATAAAACTCGCCTACCCAAAATCCTGGCCAAAAATTAAAAGTTGACTTAAAACTTGCCACATATAGCTAAAATGATCATAGAATATATTAATTAAAAGTTGACTTGAATTTTAACTAGGCTACAAGTTAATTTACCAGGTTAATCAAGTTATATTAAAATTTTTTTTTATTATTTTTTGAAAATCTGGCTATACCATGTCTTTGATCAACCAATCAAGTTAGGTTTAATAGTTGTGTTCTTCTTATTTTAATAATATTTTGTTGAATAATATAAAAGTATGAGTCTTTGAAGAGAAATGTCAGAGAGGATGGAGGGAAAAAATGGAAATAAAGGATTATCCATTTCGTTATGTGCTTAACAAAAAGCAAAGGACCATATTGAAACTATTGAGAAGATGTAGGATTGATGATAAAAAAGAATTTAAATGTAAGGGCTGAAGTGAAGCTTACTTTAACAAATGTTAAGACATAGTTTTAAGGATTGAGTGTTTGCTAACTTAAATTTTGACTAGGAATCATGTGTGCGTAAAATATGTATTTCATTATGGGTCAAGAAAGAATTAGACCAATCAAAATCAATACTCTGAGGTCAAATTCAAAGGCATTGAATAATTCACCTCGTTTTGTGTAATTATGATAAATACTCTTTGGTCCTTTAAATAGTGTAAATAAAAGGATTGAGCCGGTTAATTAAGGATTTGATTGAGTGGGGCCATCGGAGATTATTATATTTTTATTTTAAATATTAATTATACCAAGATTTTATGATAGAGATTGTGGTGTGAATCTGATTAATGACTTTCATTACTAATTATTCAAGGTTGATTAGGCATGTAAAATAAATCTAGATGTATTAATGTTTACTTTATTAGGTCAGGATTCGAATTTATTAATTTCTTGATTTTTTTTATTGAAATTTTTTCCAAATCTTGATCATGATTGGTCAGCACTTTAGTTCGATAAAAGCAGCTTCTTTATCCTTTTATTTTTCAAGCTTTTATTACTTTATTTCAAAGAAAAGATTTTAAAATGGCATACTTAACTTTTGAGGGTGGAATATATTTTTTTTATAAAATTATATTAAAAGTGTATTATCTTATACTTCGAAAAATATGGAAAGCAATAACATTAAAAATGCTTATTTTATTTAAAAAACAAAAACAATTTTGAAAAAAAAACATGGTGTAGTTTAACGAATATACACATACATAATTTTAGATATTTTAAAGCTAAAAAAAAATATCTATGTTATAATTAACTCTATGATTAAAAAAAAGAGCTAATAATTAATAAAAAGACGAGACGTTTTCAACAATAAACTCGAGAAAGATAAGCACAAGCTAATTTTAAGAACATTTAATTTGGATTTGATGGCATGGATACCTCTTCATCTCACTTTTAAATCGAATTTAATAACAAATTAAATGTTATTACCTAATATAGTTAGACGTGGCTTTCTGTTTACGTGAATGATGAATCTTAGCAATCAAGTACTATTCATCGACAAATTTAGAAATTTTGTGTACAAATAAAATGGGTAGCGTGTTGAAGTTTTTTGATATGTTATGGATGCGAAGATTAGAGTTCTAGCTTTGACAGGGTGCAGTAAACTCCTGCAGCAACAACTAGTGAATATACAAGTATAAGATAGGAGTTCTTTATGTGTGTCTCTATTATGGTGATCACCATTGTTGTAAGATATAACTCGGGGAAAGGTTGGGTTATAGGTTAAAAGGATCATTTTGAATAAATTTTATTTTTTAAAAAAGAATTAAAATAATATTATATTGAGTATTTCTCTTTAAAAAATCAACCGAGTTTTATTTCGGTCAATTTTGAATTGACCAAATCAATGAGTCAACTCAAATTTTTTTTATCGAGTTAGATGAATGTTTTATTTTTTTATATTTTTTCTTCATCTTGAACCAATCCAAACCCCAAGAAAAAAAAAACCAATTGTATTAAGAAAACAAAAAAAAAAAACTCAATCTGGTTTTCGGTTCAAAACTTATAAAATCAATTAAACCAAACCAGACGATATCTTTAATAATAAATATAAAGATGCTGCTTACAATATGGTTTTACAAATTTGAATATAAAAAATGTCTATTTTTTAAAAATCTTCTGGTTCATAATAGTAGCATACCTTTTTTCCCCCTCCCAAATCCTTAAGATTTATATCCTTTGTTAAAACATGTCAGTGTTTGGATAAATTTTGCTTGTGACAAACTTTTGTGATTATATTTATATATATGTTGTTTGGAGTTCATATCTTCTTCTATTTTTTTTTTTTTGCAACTATATTTATATATGTTGTTGAGTATCTATAATTATTTGATCTATTTTATTAATTTATTTTGACTTTGCCCTATATTCTATAAAAATCAACTGAATTTGAAGAATAAAAGCCCAAAAAATTCCTAAAAATAACATGCTAAAAAACTTTGGTTTATATATATATAGTAATGAAGAAAATCTCATTTTATTTCTTTCAACTATTTATATATGTTCTCTTTCAAAATATCATAAAAATAGTTTCTCTCTCATGATTAATTTTTTATTAGAAAAAAAATCCAATTATATAAACTACATTAATTAGTTCTTATGATTTATATATATTTTTCTCAACTAAAACAACTATCTTCGTGGTAAAAATCTTGCGTCTATGAAATTTTGAGTTTAAAACTGTAAAGTATGTTTTTCATGTTTATAAAGTATGAGGATAATACATCTTTAAGATCTAGGATTTAGAATACTTCTAATTCTTTCGAATATTAAAAAAACTTATCTATTTTCATCTTTTTCTTTTTTTAGATTAATATGGGTGTCCGAGCCAGCTTGCGCGCACCACGACTAATCCCACGGGCCCTGAAGTTAACAATTATGTAAGCCTCCAGTGGCCATCATATGAGCAACCAAGAACTCAAACCTGAAACCACAAAGGGAGCAAACCTCTTGATCCCAAATTCTTACCACTTGAGCACCACCTAGATGATTAAACCATTTTTTCATCTTTTCTTAATTACATAGTTCAGGGTTCATTGAACTATAAACCATTTTTTCATTATGTTTTTTTTGTTTTGTTCATTTCTCACGCCCTTATGTATATATAAATAGATAGATGAATAATTTTCTATTACTTTGCTCTTTCTCTCGTCAAAACATGGTGACAATGAAGAAAAGTATAGCTAAATTCATCAATGTTGACGAAATATAAAATTGAGTCAGTATCTTCTTTCTTTTTTAATTATTATTATCATTACCAGTGTTTTAGTTTGTACAAGATACGCATTGATTTAATTTTTTTTCAAACATTAAAAAAATATTAAGATTATGTTAGTGTTTTTAGAGAGCAAGAAAAATATAATATTTAGATGATTGATTTACATGTTAAATAGACCTTGTTAGTATAATAATATATATATAAAAAAATAATTAACTATAAAAAATAAATTATTAATATCATATCTAGAATGAAATGAAAAAACACTCGGTTAGACATCTATCATTGCTATACTCTTGACACTACTCCATCACCTAAAAGAATTTATCAAGACCATTAAAATGTCATTGTTAAAGGCTTTGTGATGACATTAAAAAAGATTGTACATGTTATTAACAACAACGACCCATAAAGTAAATTAATTAAAATATTATGAGATGAATATTTTATGTTTATATTTAATTAATTAATTTAACTTAATTAAAAAAAATCCTATAAAATACTAAATTTAATATAAAACAATAAATAAAAAAACTTGAAATAACCTATAATTTTTAAACCCGACCCGGTGATTGACCTGGTATAATAATCAGATCATGGATCAGATTAGTTGATTCAGGTCAACCCAAAAAAATTACAAGAAAAACTTGATAAATGACTATTAGAATTTAAGATCCTTGATTTATTTATGATTTACACAAAACGCAAATAGATAAATAAATTCATAGGCTTAATCGCAAAAGGCTAGAGAGAAAAAGGAAGAAAAATCCAGCATTCCCTTCCTTAATTCAAATTTTTGATGGAGGATTCGCTTCTGTAGAGTACGACTCCACTTTTCTGCTTCCACAGCTCTTTACGTCTTCTTCTTCTTTAACTGCCATGTTAAC
>NW_011500360.1:140801-163426 GCF_000495115.2 Populus euphratica | reverse complement strand
ATTCATTACCATCTTCCGTCATTTAAATCCTTTTCAAAGGTAAGGTAAAGTTCAAGAACACAAATTTCTATTAAACCTAAAGCATTTAGGTTTCGTAACCCGTAAATACCTTAATGATGCTGATCAATGGTGTAATTGGTAGAATGGGAATGCATGGAATCTATGAAATGTCACGAAATAGAATTATCACTGCATGTGACAAAGGAACTAGCAATAATAATCCCAAGAGAGAAATGACAAAGTTACGAATAATTGTTATCTCAATTTTCAAACGCATGGCGGCATATATAATGGCTCGGGTGAATTTATGCTGCTGCATGCAAGTGTGTTTTGTCTCATTGAAAAAAAATCAACTCCATGTCTGCCACAAAAGGGATAAATGATCAATAGTTAGCAAACCAAACAAAGATAAGAATATAGATTAATTTGGAGTAATACTTTAAATAATTAATTAGTCAGATTAAACCTACTATGTTGGATTTATTCACCAAGTCAAATTGCTTTCTGCCGACCCGAAAATGAAATATATTTTTTATTGACTTTAATTTTGAACTTTTCGGTGAGGATACCAGCGTGAAGCCCATTACCAAACGGGAAGGTTCAAGCTGTTGATTACAACTTTGATTTTCTCTGAAGAAAATAAAATAGAATAGAATCCTTGACTGCATATCTACTAAACGAGAGTGGGAGTGGCACATATCCATAACATTAGCCTTAACTTATGGAGTTTAATTTAAATTGAAAGAACTTGCATGCATGTAAATGATTCCTAATGGGTTGGATTAAAGAAACTAGCATGTGTAGTCACTAATGCCATGTTTGTGCAACTTTTTCTCCATGTTAAGATATGCACAATTATTATATTTAGATAATCCTTCAATACATAGAAAAAATATCATAGTTATAAGATTTAACTTGATTATATGCACAATTATTATATTTAGATAATCCTATCATAGTTATAAGATTTAACTTGATTCATGTCTTATTTCAATACTCGAGTTATAAGTTGGATAAATCAATCTCGATTTAGCAAATATTATATTAGTTATAGTTTTTTTTTAAATTTTCATTGAAAACAACTTTGTTTCGGATATTAATAAAAAAATAAAATAATTTTATTTTTAAAAACTATTATTATTTTTTACGGAGTTATTCTAGTTTGACCGAATGAATTCTTAATCTATTTTATTTAAAAAACTTATCAACCGTTGCATGTTTTTATAACCCATTAAAATGGTCCTACAACTTATAAAGTTAAGGACCACCAATTCCACTACTTGGATATGACATGTTAGGGTTCGAGCAATTTACTTGTAAATTAACAATGGATCAAAATTAGTACCATAGTATTATCTCAATAATACACTGTAACTTCTAACTTGAAGACCCTTCCCGCCTCTAATCCATGCACTCCCTTTTGTTTTAAAAAGAAAATAATCGTGGGTCTCCACCGGCCAAGCTAAGACACAAAAGCTGGTAGATATATTTTTTAATTAGACATCAGTCACTTTATGTGGAAGCAAGAATTGTTGCTGCTTTATTCTGTATGTATCAATGTTGGTCTATATACGGTATTTGTTCTCAGGACAGAAATTTACATTACCTTTAAGCCCTTTGGATGGGTTGGTAGAAAACCCTAGGGCATTTTTGACAGCCTCTTATGGGCAGTCTTCGAATGCGTCGTGTGACACAGAATTGCTGCTGAAGTTGGTCCGTATTAATAAAAACATGAAGGGGAAGATAAATTATTGTTCACTAAAACTTAGAAAGGTATTGTGTAGTTATAAAATTATCCCGAATCTTAAAACCTTTGAAGGGAGCAATGTAGTATTTTTACCATAAAACAATTATTGATTCAAATTTATGGGGTTATATTTGTCCTATCATGACGTTGGCTAAGACTTGAAATTAAAGAAAATTAAATTGCCACTAAATAATTAGCAAAAAAACTAAAAATTCTAAAAATAGGTGTTAACTTTAAAAATTTAGATAAAAAATTAGTTATATTTAAGAGAATAACAAAGCCATCTTTATAGCATCCTTTCTTATAAAATATTATCTTTATTATATATTTTCTTTTAAATTTCTCTTTATGATTATTATTAATTATCCTAATTGTAGATTTGTGTCCTAATTGTTTTATCATTATTACTTCTAAACACATAAAAATTAATAAAAATGATGAAAACAAAAAAAAAAAACTGAATTGACTAAAAAGACATAATGTTGACTTTTTTAAAAAAATATAAAAAAATAGTTAAAAATTGAGTTATGACAATATTAATCATTTTATTTTTTGTTACATAATAAAACCATTGATTTAATTCTAAAATAAAAAAATAAATTATCTTTCAAGAGCGTTTTACTTTAAAATATTGTAAATTCTTCAAGATAAGATCAAATAAACTCTCTTACATGAGCTTTTTGATCTTTATATCATGATTCTTTTGTAATATATTCATGTTAGTTTATAATATTTTTAAATTTTAATAAATATTAAATATTTAAAAAATTTATTGCACATACAAATAAATAAGCGATTTTACTTTTTTGGTGGTGCGTGGGGCTACTTGGCCACAAAAAACTACCTTCATTCACGATGTTAGAATCCTCACAATACCCCCTACGCGATGGGATGATATGTGCTTCAAGATTCATGCCGACTTCAAGATCCATGCAGGTTTGGCTCCAATAACTATTTTTTCTTTTTTTTTTCTATCTTCTTCTAGATTTTTGTCTCTTAAAATTTCTAGAACATCATTTTAATTTGTTAATTCTTCAAATTTTGTTTCTATTTTTTTATGCAATTTTTTATCTTGAATAATTTATAAAATTAAAATATTTTTTCAATTTTGTCTCCTTATAATTTTTTTTTATCTTTTATATATGTTCTCTCTTTTTTTTCTTGCTTTAGGCAAGTTTTTAAAATTGTTATTTTTAAATTGGTCAATAATACAACTTTTTAATTAAATTTAACTCTAAAATTTTACAGGTTATGAATTTTAAAGATTTGACCAAGTATAAGAGGTTTACTCGGGTTTGAGTGGTTTTTATTTTTTTATCTAAGCTAATTTTTTCTCATTTTATTCTTCAACATTTATTAAATTAAAGATTAGATTCTGGTTTTTTGTAAAAAAACTTGTTTTCTGTGAAATGGTTTATTGGTCTTGAAATAACCTGGTTATCTTGAACCTAATTTATTTATTATATTTTATTGGTTTTTTTCTAATTTTTTTAAATTAATAATTTTTTAAATTTATTTTTTAATATTTAAAATAGTTTTTTTAAAATTATTTTTTAATATTTAAAATAGTTTTTTTTTTTAAAAACAATTTATAAGATTGGTTTACATAACCTTTTGTGATAACTAAGAGTGCTCCTGCGATTTATCTCAAGGAACCGTGACTCCAAGATTATATAGGTTGAGATTATATTAATATAAATCAATGATAAACGAGTCAATGTAATCTATAAAAAGACCAAGAAATAAACTGAATCAAAGACATATATAACACGTAACTAAAATAATAATTGAATTTATACATAAATGTGTACGGTTTTGCATTGTACATGCAGTCAGTAAAAACTTCAGATATATTACTCTTAAAAGTATAAAAATTAAATTGGAAAATTTCTAAATTAATTTCCCAATATCTTATCCACTAATTCTTCACGTATCCCCCAAAGAACAACTTTTTTCTCAATTGTGTTCTCAAAAAGAATTAAAAATCCCTCAATCAAGACCTTTTGTTAGCATTCGTTATTGAAAATTTTATATTAATTTCCCAATATATTACCAACCAAATCCTTCATTATTAATCATACCTCATAGAATTTGTCGACAGACCACTTATCACGCGGTGGCACAGCCGATACACACTTAGTATTTAAGTGAGTTAAATAAAATTTATGTCTCCAAGCTGCAAAGCAACCCAACCTTTCATGTAATAAAATGTTTGATATTAAACGATTTCTATGATATCCATTAATAAATATTTTGACGGAAACCTACATGATTAAAAAAAAACTTTTGGAAAAAAGTATGTTAAGAATTGTTGGATAATTGGGATACTAATTTGAGATTTTCCATTATTTAAACTGTTGCCTGATATATGGAGTGCTTCCCTTTGCTCGCTCCTAATTTCCCAAAAAGCATTTTTTTTTTATTTACGATACAAATTAGAAAGAGAACCATACCTTTCTTCTATTTTTTATTTTTTTACTAGAGATAAAATAAAAAAAGTGATTCTTTCTAAGAATTATTATTTTAAAATTTGGATGGACAGCATAACGGGTTAATCTAGAAACTAGATTGATTTGAATTATAAAAAAATAATTATATAAAAAATAAAAATTAACTTAAGTTTGATCCGTCGAAACTTGATTATTTTAGGTTAAATTTTTTTAATTTTTTTTTTTAAATAAACATTTTCGTAGAATTGATACTCCTTCAACCTTGACCCAAGTTGAGTTTTAAAGCTGTGTATATAATTGCTTTGAAAGATTCATCAAATCAAAATGGAAAGGAGGAAGGAATTATGCTTACATGAAACTAAACAGTACATAGACAATTTTTATCATGTCGACAAAGGAAAAAAACAGTAAAAAGACAAAATTCCATGTCACTTCGACCCTCTTTTTCATCAATAGTTCCTCCAAATTGTCAAGCTCCTGATTTTTTATTTTTAAAAAAAGAGAGAGTTTATCATATAAAGAAATTGCAAAAGAAATAATGGCAGACAACCATGCTTTAGCTTTGAATATTTAAGTAATTAACAGACCCCACTAACTAATCCCATAGAATAAACCTTATTAATCCCAATAGTAATAGAGATAATGTAGGTATCATCAGACCCCAATCAATTTGGCATCTCAGATTGTTGTTTCTATTTTAATTATTAAAAGAAATTAATCAGAGTATTAAAACGGGCCTCATGCCACCACATTCCTATACTTACTAGTTCTCCAAATCACGCAGCTCCCACATTTGTTGCTCTCTTTTTTTATGCCCTCTTTGATATAAGCTAAATTAAGTCACACAAAGCTCTTCAGGTTCTGCAATGGCGACTCCACCACCGCCACCCTCCTCTCTCCTGACTCAACTGAATGCTTTCATGGAGAAAAGCCAAGTTGGAAAACGTTTCAAACTCACCGAGAGGAAAACCACCTTCACAACGGAGGTTCGAGCCGGGACAGCCACGTTCCTTACCATGGCCTACATCCTAGCGGTCAACGCCAGCATCCTTGCTGACTCTGGTGGCACATGCAGTGTATTAGATTGCATAGCGGTGTGTTCAAACCCCACAATCCCTCTTGCAAACTGCACCGCTCCAACTCACCAAATCATCAAGCCTGACGAATCTTGTAAATTCGATCCTGTTAACCGTGGCTATGCAGACTGCCTGCAAAAGACACGTAAAGATCTTATTGTAGCCACCGTAGCTTCTTCTTTAATAGGATGTCTAATTATGGGTCTGCTAGCTAATCTTCCTTTAGCTTTGGCACCTGGTATGGGCACCAATGCTTACTTTGCCTATACAGTCGTGGGGTTTCATGGGTCAGGCAACGTACCATACAAAAGTGCCCTGACAGCTATTTTCATTGAAGGGTTAGTTTTTCTCTTTATTTCTTCTATTGGGTTACGTGCTAAGCTGGCTAAACTCGTGCCACAACCGGTCCGGATCAGTAGCTCAGCAGGAATTGGCTTGTTCCTTGCCTTTATCGGGCTACAAAATAATCAAGGTATTGGTCTTGTTGGGTATAGTTCATCAACATTGGTCACAATTGGAGCCTGTCCAAGATCTTCTCGTGCAATGTTAGCCCCCGTTGTAACGATGGCTAATGGCACCGTTAGTTTGATCCAAAACGGCACCATATCAAGTGATATTATGTGTCTCAATGGAAGGATGGAGAGTCCAACATTTTGGCTAGGCATTCTTGGCTTTGTGATAATTGCATATTGTCTAGTGAAAAATGTAAAAGGGGCTATGATATATGGTATAGTTATCGTAACGGTGATTTCATGGTTTCGTAACACAGCAGTTACGGCGTTTCCTTACACAGAGACAGGAAATTCTTCTTATGAATACTTTAAAAAGGTGGTTGATGTGCATGTGATAGAGAAAACAGCTGGGGCCTTGAGTTTTGAGGGTATGAGCAAAGGGAGTTTCTGGGAAGCATTGGTCACATTTTTATATGTTGACATACTTGATACCACTGGGACATTATATTCAATGGCTAAATTTGCTGGTTTCACCGATGTTAATGGAGATTTTGAGGGTCAATACTTTGCATTCATGTCGGATGCTGCATCAATTGTAGTCGGGTCACTTCTCGGCACTTCTCCGGTGACCACATTTGTTGAATCATCGACAGGGATCAGAGAAGGTGGACGAACAGGCCTAACAGCATTGATCGTGGCAGGATATTTTTTTATGGCATTTTTCTTTACGCCGTTATTGGCATCAATTCCAGCATGGGCAGTAGGGCCACCATTGATCTTGGTGGGAGTTTTGATGATGAGATCTGTGGTGGAGATTAAATGGGATGATATGAGACAAGCCATCCCTGCATTTATTACAATGATAATGATGCCATTGACATATTCTATCGCATATGGTCTCATAGGAGGTATTGCTACTTACATTATCTTGCATCTTTGGGACTGGGTTGAAGCCTTTTTGGAAAAAACAGGGCTTGTCGAAGGAATGAAAGGAGATCATTTGCTTCATGAGGAAACTAATGGAAATGGCCATGATGGTAAAGTGCTTGGAGCAGTTTAGAAGGAAGATTTATAAAGCATACATTGTTTTTTTCAGTTTCGGATTTTGAATTCAGTACTGTGGTACGAGAATATTGTTCGGAATCATATGTATAGTTCATGAATTTTAATTTTAAATCTCAGGCTAAGCTATAGAAAAAGCATGATTTTTCATGCTTTTATTGCAGTGCACTGCAGTAACAAATGTTGATCATTACCCCCTCATGTTAATCCACGTGTCCTTACTTAAAATGCAAAACTTTTAATCTTTTTAGTGTTAGATGTTTGAACAAAACTTATATATACCTTCATTAATTTTTTAAAATTTTAAAATTAATAATTATTTAAATTTCTAAATACTCTGAGATTTGTGCCATTTAAACTGCTTCATGAATTTTAATTTTAAATCTCAGGCTAAGCTATAGAAAAAGCATGATTTTTCATGCTTTTATTGCAGTGCACTGCAGTAACAAATGTTGATCATTACCCCCTCATGTTAATCCACGTGTCCTTACTTAAAATGCAAAACTTTTAATCTTTTTAGTGTTAGATGTTTGAACAAAACTTATATATACCTTCATTAATTTTTTAAAATTTTAAAATTAATAATTATTTAAATTTCTAAATACTCTGAGATTTGTGCCATTTAAACTGCTGCTGAAATCTAGAAAACAAGCTCAGCATATGAGATTTGTGCAATTTTTTTTTTTTTTTTTGAGCAAATACTCCTGTCACCGCTAGGCTAATACCGTGGGTGCCTATGCAACTCCAAGAGATTTGTGCAATTTTTGCTGCTGAAATCTAGAAAACAAGCTCAGCATCTGAGATTTGTGCAATTTTTTATCACATGAATTTTAGTCTCTTGCCAAACATTTAATTCCCTTTTTATTTTTCCTATCTTTTCTGTAATTTGGATAATGTTTTAGGATTTTTAGGCAGGTAAGGCAGCGCGGGGCTGACAAACTTTTTAAAATTTTAAAATTTTAAAATTAATAATTATTTAAATTTCTAAATACCCTGAGATTTGTGCCATTTAAACTGCTGCTGAAATCTAGAAAACAAGCTCAGCATCTGAGATTTGTGCAATTTTTTATCACATGAATTTTAGTCTCTTGCCAAACATTTAATTCCCTTTTTATTTTTCCTATCTTTTCTGTAATTTGGATAATGTTTTAGGATTTTTTCCAAAAGCTATGGTTGTCTGACTTTTAACTTGTAGATACATGGTTCAGAACCCATAGTAGGGCTAGCTTTTAAAACGAGGAATCAAATCCTGAGAGCAAGGTCAATGCAAATATTAACAGCTAATTTCAAAGAGTTAGTTTAATTTTGGAATCAGATTTTGAAGGATTGCTGGAAGGATCACATGGAATTACCTTGAGAAGATATGATCATAAATTAAGTTCATGAAAATTTCTTAGTTTTACGACAGAACTTCTTAATGAATTTGGGTTGTCAAGTTCCCCTTTGAGCTAGGATAATTAAAGGCCGAACAGGAGTTGTAAGCACCCAATTATTGATGGTCTATGTTAGGATTTGCATAGTGAATTGAGCACCCAAAAAGCAGCAAGGAAACTAGAACCCTTTTTTTTTTTTTTTCCTTGGTAGGGAGGACTTTAAGCTAAATCTTCTTCTGGTAGAATTTCTCAAAGAAAATAAAAATAAAAAGTGGCTTTGTTGTGTGGTCTAATAATTCTTTATGTCCATGGGACTTACGGGCCAAGGAGTTTGGTAAAGCTCCATTAACAAGGTTAGTGGAGTAATGTCAAAAAAAAAAAAAAAGTTGAAGAATAAAGCCGAAACTAAAGAGGAGGAGTGTATTAAGCTCAAACCCTTTTTTTTCACCTCGGAGGAGTGTATTAAGCTCAAACCCTTTTTTTTTTTACCTTGTGATCCACAAAGAGGAGACAAAAGAAAAGAAATGAGCATATAAAACAATCGTAAATGTATTAGTTTAAGAGGCACTCGTTCCTCCTATCTTTTTCAACTTTTTGTTCTTCCCCCATGATTAGGCAGCCATCATAGGTAGGCAGCTTCATGAGTTTATGAATCACTGAGAAGAATTTGTTATTTGTTATTGTGTTTAAAAAGTATTTTTTAAAATAATTTTTTTTTTAAATTAGTATTTGATTGTGTTTAAAAAGTATTTTTTAAAATAAAATTTTATTTTTCTCTTTTAAATTAGTATTTATTTTATATTTTTATATAATTTTGATATACTAATGTTAAAAATAAAAAAATATTTAAATATATTTTCAAATAAAAAACACTTCAAAAATTAATTACAACTATACTTCCATATACCCCCTCAACATCTAGCCAAAACCTGAGATTATTTGCACTAAAAAGTACGAGAAACTGGACAATAAAGTCCGAACAAAACCCTACCATGTATCAAAACTCTCAAACTTTGCCACATGAGGTATGCCCACGGGTATTTGTTTCTCAAATCTTACACAGGACAAGTGATAATATAACATGAACAAATTAAGCTGAAACTAGCCCATGATACGAGATCATGGGCACATATTGCTATTGAATCATGACTAGCTTTTGATGCAATGTATAGGGTGAATAAGATTCTTAAAGCTTTAGAACCCTAAATGGTAAAGAAAGAAATTAGTGTTCTCAAACTTAAGGTTACAGCTATTCTTAAAGGTTTATTTCACAAAATTCTCCTTTAAAGAATAGCCCACAAAGTTTTTCTAAGTACAAGAAAAATATCCTAATTGGTTAATTCCTAATTAAATTGAGATTCCTAATAAAAAGGAAAAGGAAAAGGAAAATTTAAAATATCAAAATAGTAGCTTCCGAGACTAATTTGGACCTAAAAAGAAAAAAATTGGAAAGCTATGTGCCTCTGTATAAGTAGGCTTTTAAAATTATCTAGTAAAAATTCAGCCTAATTCAATTATTAGATAAAAAATTATATATTTTTTTATCAAATTGTGTATTAAACTCTTTAATTTATTTTCAAAACCTAAAAAATCTTAACAATAAACAAGATAACATAATAAAACTAATTATTCCAATAATAATAATAATAAATTTCCCATATAGCTCTCCCAAGGTTTAATTAAATAAGAAAAATCTCATATTTAATCCATTGATGCAATGCCCCAATTCTGTGAGAAAGAATGAGGTAATGTAAGGATCGCTACCGGCCTTTATTATGCCGGACTGAAGATAGGATGGGTACCCATATTTAATGGATTCATGTCGCATATATTTTTGTAAATATTGTTTTTTAAACTATTTTTTTAATATATTAAAATAATATGTTTTAAAAAAATATTTTTGATATTAGTATATCAAAACTATCTAAAAATAAAAAAAAATTAAAACTTAACAAAATTAATTTTTTTCAAAAACATGGTGCACCCATAATTACAAACACTAAATAAGGTGAGCTAGGGTTTGTTTGATGGTCCATAAAAAAACACAAAAAAAATATACTTATAGCTTTTAGTGAGGCATGAGTTATGTTTAAATGAGTTATAGTAGTGAAAAAAACTCAAATTCATCTCATCTCACAGTACCTCACTTCCCAACACATCTTTAGACCCTATTTGGTGAGGAGATTACGGTTGTGTCCCTAATAGCACAGAAGCACAGACACGTGTAAAAGGTTACCGCAAGCGCTCCACCAAATACACAATGTTGCTCAAGCATTGTTATAGGGAATATTTTGAAATATTTTATTTTTACCTAATTGCACAATAATAAGAATAAATATTTACAGTAAAAAAAAATTATTAAGGAGAAATGTTTTTTATTCATGTAATTTTTTTATATTAAAATATTTTTTTATTACCAACATAGTTCATGGAATAAAAAAAAAACAATAAAAAATATTAAAAAATATAATGATTTGAACTAAAAAAAGAAAAAAAATTAAGCATGAATCTATTTTTTTTATTTTTTTGAAAAAAATGGTGGTGCCAGGATTTTGTAAATAAGGGGAGAAAATTACTAATAAATATTTGATATTATATGCTATATAAATATGTGTTATATAAAGAAATTAAGTTGAAATATATGTATCATCTCAAGTAAAGTAAAATTAATTTAAGAATATTTTTAAAATAAAAAAATTATATTATAATTATTCTCTTCAAGATTTTTATATTTTAAAACTGTTTCATAATGATTTTATTTTTAATCTCATTAAAAATATCTTTCTCAATATATACAATAAACTTCCATTTATCTATTTCTAAATTTTCTAAAAACTAGAAAAGTTCTTAGCAACTATTCTATATTGACATATGGTACAAAATATCTAAAATCATAGCTTAAAAGGATTGTCATAAATTGATGTTATTTTTACTAACTTATTGTTTTGTACAAATAGATTAAACATAAATATTAAACGTTTTATTTTTAATTTATCTCTTATGTCTATAAATTTTTTAGGTATCTTATAGTTTATTTTTAATCACTAGTAAATTTATCATCATCATTTTTCATATGAAATTCGTAAAAAAATACTTATCAATTTATCAAAACTCATTTCAATTCATATCCATCAGCATATAATATTACATATATACATATTAATTCAATAAACCCATGAATTATTATAAACTCTAAAATTTTCAATAACTATTTATAAAGAAATAAAAATAAAATTAGATAATGAAACGAATAGAAAAGATAAAGGAAATTTTTTTAAAGCATAAAGTATAAGAAGTTATTTAAAGTGTGTTTGTTTTTTAAGTAACTTTTATGATTATGATTTAAAAAAAAAAAATTAAAGCATAAAGTATAAGAAGTTACTTAGAGTATATTTGTTTTTTAAGTAAATTTTATGGTTGGGATTTAAAAAAAAAAAGAAAGTCTAAAAAAAGTGTGGTTAGTTAGATTTAGATATGTGTTTGGTAAAAATTATGACTATATTTGTTTTTTAAGTAAATTTTATGGTTGTGATTTAAAAAAAAAAAGTAAGTCTAAAAAAAGTGTGGTTAGTTAGATTTAGATATGTGTTTGGTAAAAATTATGACTAAAGTTTATGTGTAACAAAAAAACATGTATAAAATATTTAGCTATGATTGTTTTTCAAAAGTGCTTTTTACTTGAAAATATATTAAAATATTTTTTTATTTTATAAAAATTATTTTTGATATCAGCATATTAAAATGATCTGAAAATAAAAAAAAAATTAAGTAAAGAAAAAAATAAAAAAATTCTAAATTTTGAAAAAAAATATTTTTGAAACACAAAAACAAACAAAATTTTACGAAACTCAGTTAAAAAATCATGTAAAAACTGCTTCACAAAAACTACATTTCAAACTCATTTTTTTGGTAGGCCTCATAGTATAAAACACAGTTTGGTATATTATTAAACACCTAACTGTGTTTTTTGTATCGTAAATGTAAACACAGGTGCAAAATAAATGTATTTTTACTTAACTAATTAATAGCTTAGGATTTGAAGAAAAATTTTATAAAAGAGAGAAAGGCAAAGATAATAGAAAAAAAACAAAAATAAAGCTTGAATTAGTTAGTAGCTAACAAAAAAAATTAACCCTATAAAGCTATAATATTAATATTTTAATATAAAACAATACTTTAAAAAAGAGAGAGAGATTAAGAGGGCACTTACCCCCTCCTACATTGTGCTTCTACCAATGAAAAACATGTTTTCCTATAAGAAGTATTATTTTTAAGTAAAAACTTAGTGAAAAGAAGATTCAATAAAAGAAAATTAAAATATAATTAATTATTTATTTTCAAGCATCTATATGAAGAACAATAAACTTAATAAAATTATATAAAAATAAATATTTTATTTTTGTTCAATATTAATGAGCAAATTATATTAAAAAAATATGCATAATAAGTTAATAAATAACTATTGATAAACAAAACTCCAATAATATCATTATAAAAAAGCTCTAATCTTCTTAAAACTACTGACACAATTGGCTAATTCTTTAAATATTATTTCAATAAATTAATTTAAAGATATTTTTTTATTAAAAATTAAAAAACAAAAACATAGGGATATCTAAATAAAGACCGAGCATGCCTTAGCATGACTTTTCAACCCATGCATGCCTGGTCAAGCCCATATGCCTAATTAATTTTTTTAATAGATAGATTATACATATCCACCCAATTTGTTTAATAAAAAAATTTATCAAATAACACATTGCATGTCTTGAAAAATAACATCTTTATATTAATTTTTTTAGTCATTAGAGATGGCCAAAAAGTTAGGATCCAAATTTTTAGATCCAAAAACCTAATTTTCAACTTGTTTTCATCCTTAAACAATTTGAAAACATCAATAAACCCATTTTAAAACTTAGAAAAGCCTATAATCACTAAAAAAAATCCAATTGAATAAAAAAATATTTACAGTCTTGATCTATTTTTTACAATGTGGTCTAAGAAAAACACCACCTCTATAAACCTATAGACACCATGACTAGCCTTTTAGGAATTGAAGTGTGATTGACAAAATATTTTCTCTTTAATTTTTCATCGAGTCTTTTTTCTTTTAAATTCTAAGAACAAAAATATAAAATAAATGAAGTTTTTGAAATAAGAAATCATTGAGAAATAGAGATGGAAGATGAGAATTGTAAAAAACTCAAGGACCATTTAGTTTTTCGAGTCCCTAAACAATAGATAAGATAATAAAATAAATGTTGTTTTTTTCTATAACAATTAATTTTTTTCTAATTAATTAAATTTAATTTAATTTCACAAAATTAAATATTAATTTAATATTGATATATTTTTTAATATCACAAATACAATAATATAACATATGAGTCAAAATAAGATCAAATAAAATTCAATGATCAGATGAATAATTATTCAAGGACAAGAAAGAGAGAGAGAGGGGGGGCTAGAATCATGTAGCAATCTACAACTATCTTAAGTCTGATATCACAACAATTAAAACAGTAAATAACCCTTCAAATTTAATTTTATTTTACGTATTGGTTTGGAAAACTTGTGAATTAAAGCTTGATTTTGGTTAGGTTTCAGTTCAAACTGATCTTAGCATTGACCTAATAAAATCTAGTTGATTTCACTAGATTAACCTGTGATTGAGTTTACATAACTAATCTCAATTCGAATCCAATCTAGTTAATATTAAAAAATTAAAAAAAAGAGAGAGTAAATTTGATTAAAAATATTAAATTCTAGTTGATTGGATAACCATAAATTACAACCCAGGAAGCCAAGCAGTTTCCCGGGCTTTGCAATTATGTTCCTAAATTTGATTCAATCATCTGGCCTAGGATGGTTGAATTCCCGTGGAGCTTTAAAGAGACCGGTGAATATGAGCTCAATCCTCCATTTTGTTGTGCCGGACTAAAGATAGGATGGGTACCCATATTTAATGGATTGTGTAGGATATCCTAGGCTATGTTTGTTTCCTGAAAAACAGTTTTCGGGAAACCACTTTCCAAACTTTCCTGTGTTTGTTGGTCATTAGGAAAGTTGGTCAACAGAAAACATTTTCCGGTCAACAAAAAACACTTTCCAGTCAACGGAAAACACTTTCTGGTCAACGAAAATATTTTTTAGTCAAAAAAAAAAATTTTGCTTAATTTTCAGGAAAGTGTTTTCCTTTTTAGCTGTGTTTGTTTTCCGGAAAGTGGTTTCCGGGAAAACACTTTTCAAACTTTCTTGTGTTTGTTTTGCAGAAAGTGATTTCTGGGAAATCACTTTCCAAACTTTCTTGTGTTTGTTTGCTGTTAGGAAAGTTGATAAAAGGAAAATACTTTCCAGTTAAAGAAAAATTTGGCTTGATTTTCAGGAAAGTGTTTTCCTGAAAAATTTGGGAGGAAAACACTTTCCGGAAGTTGTGAAAAGTTTAGAAATGTCATTATTTGCTGATTATATTAAATTTGATCCTCAAACTTTTGATTGCTATATATATTTTGTTTTGAATATTTATTTTTCAATTTCATTTCTTAAAATTTAATTTTTATATTTACTTTGGTCCTCATTTTTATAATTTTTATTTGCTTTTCTCCTATTATTTTTTTATTGAATTTTTTTTCTATCAAATTTGGTCCTCGTTCTTTTGATTGTTATTTATTTTATTTGAAATACTTTATGAAATGTTAATTATTATTATTTTAATTTCTTCATCTTTTTTTTTAGATTTGATCTTTATTATTTTGATTATTATTTATTTTATTTGAGATAATTTATGAAATTTTTTTTTTCAATTTCATTATTATTCAACTTTTTAATTTGTAAGATTTATTCCTTATTATTTTAATAAACTTGAGAAAAATAAAATATTAATAAATTATTTTCTAGTTCATTTTCCATGACATAACTAAACACTGGAAAGTCTTTTCCAGTTCATTTTCCATAACACTACCAAATATCGGAAAATACTTTACTTTTCAGGAATTCATTTTCCCCGGAATTCACCTTCCTGGAATTCACTTTCCCCGGAATTCACTTTCCAAAAGGAAACAACTTTCCTGCAAACAAACGGGGCCTTAGTGTAAAAAAGTTGTTTTTCAAATTATTTTTTTAATTAAAAATATATTAAAATAATATATATATTTTTGAAAAATTTATTTTTGATAATATCATGAAGTATAGATGAGTTTGGATTTTTTTGGAAATTTTAAAAAAACACAAAAAAAACATACTCATTGTTTTTAATGGGGCTTGAGTTGTGTTTAAACAAGGTGTATCTCCGAAAAAACTCAAATTCATCTCACCTCACCTGATTTCAATTCCAAACATATGAGTGATGTTGCTCTTGTATTGTTATAGAGAATGTTTTGAAGTCTTTTATTTTTATCTAATTACATCGGAATGAAAACAAATATTTGTCATGAAAAAATCAAACTACGAAGGACAAAATATTTTTTTCATAAAAAGCATTTGTTTTATTCATGAAAATTTTTTATATTAAAATGTTTTTTTCATTGAATAAAAAAATATTAAAAAAATATAATGATTTGAACTAAAAAAGGAAAAAAAATTTAATCAAGAATCTATTTTATATTTATATATGTTTTCCTCATTTTGATGAAAAACATGTTTTATCATGAGAAACATTGTTTCTTAAGGAAAAACTTATTATGATAATGAAAAGAAGATTCAATAAAAGAAAATTAAAAAATAATGAATCAATTATTTTCAAGCATATATATGAAAAGAAAAATAAATTTATATAAAAATAGATATTTTGTTGTTGTTAAATATCAATGAGAAAATTATATTAAAAAATCATGCATAACAGGCCAATACATAATTATTCATAAAAAACCGATAATATCATTATAAAAAAAGCTTTAATATTTTTAAAACCTATGACATAATTTTTTTAAAAAAACAAAGGGATATCTAGATAAAGGCAAGCATGCCTCCTCTGGCTTTCCAACCCATACACGCTTGTTAGGCCCACGCGTCTAATTAATGTTTTTTAATAGGTAGCCTACATGTACCCACCCAATTTGTTTTTAAAAAAATATCAGACCATGTTGCATGTCTTAACAAATAACATGCGATCTTTTTATCAACTTTTAAAGATGGCCAAAAAGTCAGGTCCGGATTTTTAGATCCAAAAACCTAATTTTTAACTTGTTTTCATCCTTAAACAATTTGGAAACCTCAACAAATCTATTTTAAAACTTAGACAATCGTATAATCACTTAAACAAAACCCAATTGAATAAAAAACAATTTACAGTCATGGTCTACTTTTTACAATGTGGCCTAAGAAAAACTCCACCTCTATTAAAGATAAACCTATTAACACCATGACTAACCTCTTAGGGATTGAAACATGGCTGATAAAATACTTTCTTTCTTCTCTTTTATTTTTCCAAGCAAGTCTCTATTCTTTTAAATTCTAAGAATAAAAATATAAAACAAATAGAGTTTTAGAAACATGAAATCATTAAGAAATAGGGATGGAAAATGAGAATTGTAAGAAACTCAAGGGACCAAACTTTAGTTTTTCGAGTCCCTAAACAATAAACAAGATAATAAAACAAATGTTGTTTTTTTCTATAACAAATTTGGTTTTTATTGTTTTAATTTTTTTAATTGATAAAATTAAATGAAATTTTACAAAATTAAATATTAATTTAACATGAGATATTTTTTAATATCACAAATATAATAATATATCATATAAATTAAAATAAATTATAAAATTTAAAATGATGGGAACATAATATTCAAAGATAAAAAAAAAAATCAATGATTAAGATGAATAACTATGAGAGTCAGTCAGTCATATAACAATCCACAACATGTTTAAGTCTGACGTCACAATAATTGAAATAATAAATAACCCTTCATCCCACTGTAGTTCTATTTCACGTATTGATTTGTAAAACTTGGGAATTAAAAATTGGTGTAAGTTAGGTTTTAGTTCAAACTAGTTTTAGTATTAGCCTGATCAATTTAGTTAATCTTATTAGGTTAATTGTCATCTAGTTGATATATGACCGACCTCAATTAAAATTTAACCGAGTTAATACTAATAAATTTTTTTAAGAATTAAAATAATATTATTTTGATTAAAAGTAATAAATCCAATTGGATAGCCCATAAATTACAGCCCAATAAGCCATGCACTTTCCCGGGCTTTACAGCTGTGTTCCGATATTTGATTCAATCATCTGGCCCAGGAGGGACGGACCAAGATGGTTGAATTCCCGTGGAGCTTTAAAGAGACCAATCCTCCATCTTGTCCATTGAGCCCATTGTCTTGTCCAAGTCTTGAATGATTCTCTACGCCTTTATTATCTCAATGAGGTGGACAAATTACTCATTGCTTGAATATGATTGATTCATTTATTTCCAAAATATGATTGATTTTCTTTTGTTACAATTAAACGCTTTGTTTTTGTGGATAAATATAATGAATTTGTGTAGAATGCCTAGTTATGCATGCTGTTTTTTAAATTGTTTTTTAATATATATAAAAATAATTTTTTTAAAAAAATTATTTTTAACATTACCACATTAAAAAATAAAAAAATATATATCAAAATTAATTTAAAATTAAAAAAATATTATTTTTTTTTAAAACATGATCTAACTGTGATTACAGACACGAGATGAGGTGAGTTTGGGTCTTTCAATGGGGTCCATAGAAAAGCACCGAAAAACATATATTTATAGCTTTTTATAAGGCGTGAGTTGTGTTTAAATGAGTTGTGTCTAAAAAACCTCAAATTCATCTCACTTCCAACACACACTCCCATGTCCCATTTGGTGGAGAGGTTACAGTTGCATTTTCTGGTGAGTATAATCCCCAGCAGCACAAAAACACTCACAACAAAAGCATGCCTTTGTTGCATTTTATGTTGGGCTCCATATGAAAAATTACCATGAGCGCTCCACCAAACACGAACTTAATGATGTCGCTCATGCATTGTCGTAGAGAATTGTTTTACCTAATTACACAAATAAAAATAAATATTTGCAGTAAGAAAATCAAATTATGAAGGAGAAATTTTTTTTCATGATAAATGTTTTGTTATAACCAACAAAATTCATTGAATAAAAAAAACAATAAAAGACATTAAAAAAACTATAATGATTTGAACTAAAAAAGAAAAAAATATTTATTTTTAATCAAGAATATATTTTTATTTATTTATTTATTTATTTGTACGGAAGCATTCTTTTCATGTTAAACATTGTTTTTTAAGTAAAAATTTATTATGATAATGAAAAAAAGTTTTAGTAAAAGAAAATTTTAAAAATTATGAATCAATTATTTTCAAGCATCTATATGAAGAACAATAAATTTAATAAAAATACATAAAAATAGATATTTTATTTTTGTTCAACATTAATGAGCAATTCATATTAAAAAATTATTCACAGTAGACTAATTCATAATTATTCATAAAAAACCAATAATATCATTATAAAAAAGCTCTAATTTTCTTAAAACTAATGATATAATTGAATAATTTTTTAAATATTATTTTAATTATTTAATTTAACGAGATTTTATTTATCAAAAATTAAAAAAAAAATCTAAATATAGGCCAAGCATGCCCCCGCTTGGCTTTCCAGCCCATACATGTTTTATTTGACTAAAATATTATACCAACCTACAATATTTTAAATCTTTAAGTTACAACAATTAAAATAATAAATAATCCTTCCTTTTCTTTTAATTCCATGTATAATTACATAATGTCACTGATATTTTTTTTATCATACAATAAACATTGCTTTTAAACCTAATTTAGTGTTATGAATTGATTTGTAAAACTTGTGACTTAAAGCTTAATTTAAATTAGATTTTAAGTCAAACTGGTATTGATATTCATTTGGCTAACCTAGATAATTTTATTTGGTTAATTTAGATATTTTTTTTAAAAAAAATCTAAAACAATATTATTGTAAATAAAAATAATATACCATTCGATAATCTGTAAATTACAACCCAGTAAGCCATGCACTTTCCCAGGCTTTACTGTTCCTCAATTGATTCAATCCTCTGGCCTAGGAGGGACCAGGATGGTTGAATTCCCATGGAGTTTTAAAGAGACAAGTGAATATGAGCCCAATCCTCCATTTTGTCCATGGAGCTCATTGTCTTGTCCAAGTGTTGAATGATTCTCCAGGCCATTATTATCTCATTGAGGTGGATAAATTACTCATTGCGTGAGAACACTTTTGATTTTTTTTCCCTTTATGTCAATCATGATAAATTGAGAACCCAACTACATTAGATTCTTCAAACACATATGAGGTAAAAAGGGTGGAGCAGCCATGGATAGTCTTGAGACTTGAACATGCAAAGCGAGATGGTGATGGTTCTGCAGTCTTCAGTGCTTGGTGGCACCGCTTGTCGATCTTCCCCGTCGAGTTTTCCCTCCGAAGAAAATAAAACCAAGAACCACGCACGAGAGAATCTGTACTTCCTTAGACAGAGGCACTGTCTTTCATCTTGGATTTATTAGCTCGTACTGGACAGGGCCCTACTCCTCGTGACCTCAGCTCAGCCTAGCCGCCCACTATTTTTTTGCCCCTTTTGATAATTGGGCAGGAAGCATGATAAAGACCACAACTTACCTATCAATGGTCTTCATAATGGAGATGCCGCTGAATAGAATTATATCAGATTAGATTGAAAAGAGGGAATAGTTTTTGCTCATGTTCAATAATTGATGCATGGATTATGGACCCTCCATTTATTTGAGGTAATCACTGGACAGTTAAGGAGTGGAGTGGAGGAAACAATGTTGTTAAAAAGTGTAGGAAACAAAGATGTGAAACTGAAACCACGTTTTGTCCCTTCAATCTTGTCATTTTGCATTGTAATGGAAGGTTTACCGCGTTGTCAAGCATAACTTTCTTCGAATTAAACAATAGTTTTTTTTTTTTTGATGCTAGAGAATTCATCAAGAGTTTAAATATTTTTTTTTTAAATTTAATTCAAAAAATAATATAACGTGAGTTTATACAAATTTAAAATTTAAAAATATTTTATTTAAAAAAATAAATTAATAAATTATATTTAAGCTTCGCTCACTCGTATATGGGCTGGCTTAAAATCAATGCTTTGACCGCTAATGCCTAATCTAAAACCTTTTGCCCGTTAATATCTAATCTAAAACCTTTTATCTTTTGCTTGTTAATGTCTAATCTAAAATTTTTTATCGATTCCTAGACAGCTAGCTTAACAACTAATTTTTTTATATTGAGAGTGTTTTTTAACATAGAGAGTATATTTTATCAAAATTTGATATGCCTCTCAATTTTTTTTAATTGTAATTTATATTAGTTTAATTTTTTAAAATCATGTTTAATAAATTGTGACAACTTTAAATGTTTTGTTTTATTGTGCATTATTGCTACATTTTTTTCATACTATTTTATTTTATTATTTCTTTTCAAATGGAGTTAGTAAACAAAAAATATTTTTGCTTAAATTAAGGTTATTTTGGTGCATTTTATTGTGCATTATTGCTACATTTTTTTTCATACTATTTTATTCTATTATTTCTTTTCAAATGAAGTTAGTAAACAAAAACTATTTTTATTGCTACATTATTGCTTAAATTAAGGTTATTTCTGTGCTACTAATGAGCAATTAAATTCTTCTGTTTAGGATAATCATTATTTTTTCAAACACTTGAGCAAACAAAATGAATCACAATTCTAAATCTGAAGGACTGTTGACGTGACGTATCAACAAAGCAAAGTTCGCAGCCATCGAAGGATGGTGACCAAATGACGATTGCTTTGTTCTAACATGGATTGCTGTCGAGAGAACAAGGGCACTGATTGAAACTTGGAAGGCAATGAAGGGTTTGTCGTCCTCAACACTGCAAGAAAATTTAGAAATCACTGGAGCAGATGCTGCGATTTCCAACCTTCTAGTTTTATGAGAATGTTTAAGCAAAAGCAAGACACAAACAACTTGAGGATTTTCCATATCAAATTGATGATAAATTCCGGGAAAAAAAGAAGAAATACACAGAACCCGGTAATTGTTTACCCCACCTTGATATTTTACACATAAATCACGAGTAATTAAGAAAGAATTACCCTTATTTGGTGATTAATAACTAACCACAGTGACGGCAAATGGTACGTCACCGTTAGTTACCGGAAACAGCCTGTTCCGGTTGATAAATCAGGCTTCGAAGTTGTGGTTTCAGTTTATCTTCCCATGTTTCCTGTCCAGGTCCCATTTTAAATTTCTTTTCCTTCACTTCAATCATAACCAGATGATCCGTTAACCGGTGAACCTCAATGATCATTATAAAATTACCATTCCACCCTTCCAGTTTAGCCCCCCAATTCTTCCTCTTCGCAATTTCTAGTCCCTCCTTTCTAGCAACCTCCTCTATTCTCTCCATGACTTTCTCCGGCTTCTCGGCCGACACAAACCTCTCGGTTAATATCATAGTATCGGATTCATTAAACATCCTGGACAGATCGTAACCGGACGAGAACGAAATTATATCGAATGCATTCAAGGACTTCTCGTCCTCATCTTCCTCGAACCCTTTGTCGAAATCAAATTCATCTAAATAAAGATTTTTCTCCTCTTTGAAACCCTTTTTAAACCATGGATCGTTAATAATCATATCAATGGTGATCCTTGTGTCGGGGTTCGCGTCCAAAAGCCGAGACAGCAGCCTCTTCAACTCAGGAGACGTCCATTTCGGGCACCGATATTGTCCTTTGTAAATCTTCCGGTACATTGCCATCAAATTAGTGTCATTAAAAGGCAAATAGCCAGCAATCAGGACAAACAAAACGACACCGCATGACCAAATATCCACCTTAGCTCCATCGTAACCTTTCTTAGCCAAGAGTTCAGGTGCCACGTAAGCAGGGGTCCCGCACAAAGTATGCAACAGCCCGTCGGGTCGGACCTGGTCCGTAACCGCACTGAGACCGAAATCCGTGATTTTCAAGTTAAAATTCTCATCGAGCAAGAGATTCTCTGGTTTCAAGTCACGGTGGAAAACACCCCTCGCGTGACAGTAACCGACAGCTGTGATCAACTGCTGAAAATACCGACGGCTGAGATCTTCACTGAACCTCCCTTTCGAAATCCTGGTAAACAACTCGCCTCCTTTGGCATACTCCATCACGAAATAAACCTTACCCTTCGTGGCCAAAACTTCATGGAGCCTGACTATGTGCGCATGCCGCAACCGGCTCATGATAGAGATCTCCCTCTTAACGTGCGCCACGAAGCCCCCTTTCATCACCTTCGCCTTGCTGACTGCTTTGATGGCTACGCTTTGACCCGTGCTCACGTTTCTCGCGTGGTACACCTTGGCAAAAGCGCCATAGCCCAGAAGCTTCCCTAGCTCGTACTTCCCGAGCAAGTTCACCTCCCCCGCTGACGCCGGCGGTGTCTCTCCGACC
>NW_011500360.1:119102-140700 GCF_000495115.2 Populus euphratica | reverse complement strand
GTGTCTCCCCGACCACCTCCATTGTTTGAAGACAACCAGTAGCTACAAAGACAGATCAAGGTTTCGGTGTTTGGTTTGCATGAAAACTGAGAACCGTATCGTTGAAGGAAAGACAGAAGTGGGTGTTTCGTAATGGGAAGGCATAGATGGGATGCTTGGCAGGTTACGGGTAACCGTGCAAATTGTAAAGCTTGGATTTTCGAGGTTTTAAGGAAAATCTGTGTGGAGTGAATGTGATGTTGATGCTGGGAGAGAGCGGGGGGGAACCAGAAATCGTAAATGTAAGAGACTAATTATGGGAAATAATTTGGACAGAACAAAAGGTGGGTGTTGTGTTAGGATTAGTTTCTAAATTAATCAGATGAGATTAAGGATTTGGATCATCGCCTCTGTCTCTCTCCCCCAGACTCTATATATATACCAATCGGCTGTTTGTTTCGGAAGGAAAGGAAAAGGTAAGAAAGTGTAGCCAGTTTTGACTTTTTGGAACTTTACCTATATTTGTATAATTTCTTAATAAAGATTTGATATTCAGGAGTTTTCCTATCGAGCTCACAGATCCACCCTATCATATATATTTCTCCAAATAAGGAAAAAAAACAGAAGTGGGAGTTTCATAAAAACAAAATTAACATTAATCTTGTAATATAAACAAAAAACAAAAGTGGGAGTAATTTTGTGTCAATTATCTTATAATAATGGAAAGGAAAATACTTAACTACTTAATCATAAATTTTACCCAAATAATGAGTTAGGTAATGGTACATGCTAAATAATAACCAAATTAGAAAAAAAATATAAAAAATTTATACTAACAAAGTCACTTCCATTAATCTCATTTATCTATAAAATTTCATATAAATAACAAAAGATACTAATTTCCATCACAATAAAAAAAAAAAGTGGACCAACATCATGATAAATGATACCATATTTCTCACAAGCTCTCAACAAATAGAAATGGTAAATTTATAAATTCAAGAATTGATACTTTCTGTTTATTTTTATATTTCAAAAATATTTTTTTAAAAAATTAAATATTTTTTATTTTTAAATTAATTAATATATTAATATTAAAAATAATTTTAATAAAATAAAATAATATTATTTTAATATATTTTTAAAAATAATTACAGCTATATTCCCAATCAAAAAACTTTATGATGGGATCTTGTGCGTCATTTTGTGCTTATTGTTTTCAATAATTGAGTTCCACGCAATTCATTCACATGATACTACAGGTCAATAATGGTGGGAATCTCTATTCGCACCTTTTAAAGATTTTTTTTTAATAAAAAATTTAAAAGTTGAACCATCGCTTCTTCAGATTTATTTTTTTTCTTGCTAGTCTTTGTTGACAAATTAATTAAAAAATACATGAGAATCACTTACATGAAAAACAAATTGAGTCAAAATAAATTATAGGAGATATATATAAAAAAGTAGGTAATAATAAAAGCAAAAGCCATAAAAGAAAAAATGGAATAAAAACCCTAAAAAAGAGTAATAGAAGAAGAAACACGCTCGAAGGTGGATAAATCTTAAATTTTTTAAGTGAGTGTTTTCTATTTTTACAATAACAAGCTATATATATATTGAATTGTATCTGGTTTGATTCCATCTTCTTCTTCTTTTTATTGAGTTGTGGGATTTTTATTTCTTTGGTTTTAATATTTTATTTTTCCTTTATCAATTATTTTGTATTTTTTAGGGCACATGATATCCACATACTTTTTAATATATTTATTAATAAAATTTAACAAAAAAACTGTAAATCCAAACATGCATTCAACTACTAAAATAAAATAAAATAAAATAAACAAGTTATTAAAAGGATGCAAATGAAAAAGAGCAATAATTTAGAGGGTTTGTTTTGATTTTTTCAATGCTAATCTATTTTCAATGTATGTATGGCTAGATTAGTTAGGTGTTAGGATCTAAGCTCCAATTCAAGGTGAATCTCCACGCTCAATTGTGTAGAGCTCAAAAGCCTTATAAACTTAAAAATTAATATAAAAAAATGTCTTACAAAGAGTAAATCCAAGGTTTATTGAGTAAAACACATCAAAACTAGAGATCATTTCAATCTAGACTGATAAAAATCCACTTTTTAGCGTAAATAAATTGAAGAATGATTATTAAATTTTGATTTGGTTATTTTCGTTTTCATGTGCATTTTATTTTTTCTATGACCACAATCACAATTAATTGGTATTCTAATAGTTTTTGTAATTATAATTTAAAAAATTATATTTAAAAAAATTATAAATTATAATTTTTTGTTAGTCAAACACTTCCAAATATATAACTAGGATAAAAATGCACCAAGCATCTCTGAAATAAACACAGTCTTAGGTAGTGTTTGTTTTTATAATAATATCATATTTAAGAGGAAATTCAAAGTTTTTATTTGATTGAAGTAATATAAATATTATATTTTTAAATTATTTTGATATACTGATATTAAAAATAATATTTTTTAAAAAAAAACAAACACTATATTAACCTTTGATGTTACTTATCAAACAATTAAAAAGAAACAAAAGATAATGAAATAAAGAAAGAACAACAAAACAAGATGAACAAGAATAGTTTGAGAGAGGTTTTTTGAAGCCCTAAGGCTTTGATGTGGTCTTGCGAAAGGGACAGAAGAAAACAGAAATTGATGCGGCAGTGATATGTGATCTTGATTATCATCTTCTCAAAGGTGCTTTTGCACCACACATTTGGGATTCCCACTTGCAGTGAGTTTCCTCTGTGGAGTCGCCAATTGGCGGTGTTCTAGGACACGTGGTGAATATTTGTCCATTTATAATATTCAAGTCTATCGTGGTTGAGGGTGTAGTTGTAATAATTGACTCATTATATTATTGGATAAGGGGATTAAACCATTGAATTATTAGAGAGATAGTCAGTCGATTCATCTTTTTATTTTATTAATAAAATATTAAAACACTGTTGTTTTAATCCTTCATTAATATTTTATAATTAATCTAGTCGAGGCTAATTTACCGAGTTTAATTATTATAATTAAAAGGGAACATAGAAGAAAATACTTTCTTATAAAATACATAAATATAGATAATAATAATAATGATGAAATCTTCATTGTAAGATTAGAAAATAATTTGTTGTGCAGCGAACATAATTAACTAGCATTTGTGTATAGTTCTTTTTATCATTTTTTTATGTTCTCTTTTAAATTTATTATTTTAATATTTGTTTAATATTAAATTACAATTCTGCCTCCAATCCCACTAACAACAACAAGAAAAACAAGATTAAAATGATGAAAATAACCCTTAACCAATGCTAAGATTTCCTTGACCTCAAGGGTATTTAAGTAACTACACGGTGTATTTAAAGATGTAAAAGAAAAAATATCCCTGAAGCAAAGCCTAAAGTTTTATTCTATTTATAATGTATTTTTTTTTTATCAATTTTATGTTTTAAATTTATTTTTGAAAACAGGAAAAAAAAGGTAAAATGAGAAATTTAATTAAAAAAGGAAGCGATTCTAGTGCAAAAAAGGTTATGTAATTATATTCAAACAACAAAGACAAGTTAATCACTAACTAATGACAATTAACCCAAACCAAAACAATAACATCCAAAATTAATGAGAGTTTCAATTTCGTAATTCATTCCACCTTCCATCATTGATTTTCTCATACCCTCTTTAATGTTTCTTCTTCCAACTCGAGATTTCCTCCCGGAGAAATGTATTTTTACTAAAGAAAAGTTAAATGTCACGAACTCTTCGTTGCATCATGAACAAAGACCAATAATTAAGTTGATAGATATAAAAACGACAAACTCCCATGTTGTGTTGGTCACCACACTGTACTCCTTCTTAAAAAAAAAAAAATTATCTCTTCTACTACCATGAAATAAGTATTGAATTTGTTAGTAAATTAAACAAAAAATATTTTTCTGAGTGATTACTTACATAACAATTGCTTCAATATAGTAACATACAACCCTTTAATTTGTTTTTTTTTTTGGGATTGATTGTGGTTTGTTATTGTTTTTTTATTGATGAAAAGGAGGTTATTAATAACAAAGTGTGTATATATATATATATTAATTTGTTTATGGTTGGATGAATATGATTGAAAGAGATACCGAACCATCATATTTCTATAAGAAACTCTACTACGACTCATTTGCATACCGAAACTTCAAATACGCATTTGAAAGATCAAATAAATAAATAAATAAATAAAATCATCATATTTGATCCGCCATCAAAGAGTTAATAATAATATTGATTAAATATGAACTAGTTAGTTTATTTAACGGGATGATGCTTCTCATGAGCTTCAATTTTTTTAAAGAATTAGTTCCTAAAAATTCCTAAGATGATCTTCTCAATTATGTTTCATACAAAATCAATTGTTTTTATTAATTCTTATAAAGTCTTATCCGTAAGATAACATATTGTTGCATGTAAAATGGACGTGATCATTAGAAAAATAACTGTAATTTTCTTTTATTGACTAAAATATCATTTTTATAATTAATATCCACATGGTTTTTACATATAAATACGTCATTAAATAAAAAATAAATAACTGGGAAATATTATTTCTCACGTAGATTAAAATATGAAAGAAGTACCGTTCATTTATATTTAACATAACCTTATTATCTCTTTGTATTGCAATTTTGCAAAGCCCTGGAAGGCTGGAAGCGAATAGGGTTTTGTCACGCAAGCAGAATCGCTATACCAGGCTTCAAGGCAACATCCAAACAGCGTCACCACCCGTTATTGAAATCCATCTTCTTTTAGAGAAAATACCTTGTTTGGTGGCCTATAATTAATTAGGATCAACATTCATTCACTGGCGTAGGAAGCTACTGCACGCCGCACCCTTGCTTGTGCTTGTGGGAAGTTGTGGGCTGCCTACTATGGTCTTGGTTTCACTTCAAAAATCAGCTTAGCTTGCTTGGCCATGTGGTGCATTGCATTGTCGTACCAAGTTAGGGGATTCAATTGTCTTTGAAATAATAGTTATTGAATCTATTCCAACTTCATGGGTTGATATAGAAAACTCATAAATCAAAGTTACTCGGATTGGATTCCATCAAAAAATTCCTAATTAGTTGGTTATATGATTTACCCAATTAAATCTGATTTAAACTCAACTATTTTAACACTAATAAATTTTTTCAATAATTATTTGATGATTAACCATCTGACTTCATGACCTAGTGACCTAGTGACTGAAACCTTTTACTAAATCAAACTTAAACTAGATTGACACTATGCTTGGAGTAGTTATTTAGCCAAGCTAATAATGCTATTATTGTTGATCCTATTATGCATCATATATTCATGAGTAATCTTGCATTAAAGATTTATAAGATTTTAAAAAGAAAAATTAGTCAATAAACATCTTGTTTTTTTTTTATTTGAAAAGAGATAATAGAGCTTTGGAGATTTAAAAAGATTTCTAGTGAAAAAAAAGTTTTGTAGGAAGACATCCTACGGTGCATAACAAATATTATAAGCTTTTAGTTTTTTTAGGGTTATAAATGAGATGTCAATTGTCTTGCATTTCTATCTTCTTCTCTTTTTATACTTTTCTTAAACTTTTTTTTTCTAGAATTTACTAACTTAGATATTTTCAATATTTTACAATAAAAGAGTAATTTAACAACGAAGAGAAATTTATTGACTAGGTAAACTATATCTTTGTTTTTAAGCTGTTGTAAAATCTTCTTCAATCTTTTCTCCTCAATACAATTATTTGATGAGGTTGAAAGTATGACTTTAATTTTCTAGAAACACTTACTAGTGTTAGTGCTACTTTTTTCATTTTTAAGTATATTGTCTTTACATTAAGGAGACTTTAACTGGAATAATACACAAGTCAGTGTATGCAAAATTCTCTCACTAGAATCAAACTCACTATTGAATATGTCACCCTAGGTAGAGAAATAGATCTTTATTCTCCTGCGGTTGGGATAAAATCTTTCAATGATAGATAAATTTTAAGCTTTTCAATCAATTCAAAGCTGACTATATTTCTTAATATTTTAAAGAACAACAAAATTACGCTATAAGATGTTGTATTTCCATGTAAAAATCTATTAAGAGCAATCAATCTCCATGTGAGATGTTGAATTTCCTTTACATTCTGCAGGGGCATCATGCCTAGTATAACTTGAATTTTTTCTATATTGAGCTTGATGACCTTGAAGCTTACCAGAAAAATGAGAAAATTTTCTTTTTTAATGGTGAAAACATATTTATAAGGATTGAGTTTAATCCGATATTGACTCAAGTTAGCAAAAATTTCTTCAAAGTCAAGGAGATGTTGCTTAAAAGTTATGTTCTTTACTAATATGTCATCAACATATCTCTATATAATCCTTTTCAATTGATTTTTGAATATTCAATTAATTATTTGTTGATGGTTAAGTTCAAATTCTTTGAGTTTGACATGCTTACTCGACCTATGTTATCTAAAGTTTGAGCGATTGTGAAACTCAATTACTTTAAATTTTATATATTTATTAAATTTATGTTGCCTTGAGTTTAATTGATTGTCAAACTCAAATATTTTTGATCTGATATATTTATAAAACTTATTTTTATCTAATTTTTTTTTTATTTATAGGAATCTTAACCAAAATTTAACTCATCATTTTCCTTTTTAGTTAATTTAATTTGAAAATCCCATCTAAAGTTTATTCTCTCAAGTTAATGAATGGATTTTGAAGCTGCAAAGTAATTCTATCTAAATATAATATCCCTTCAATTGGAGTGTAATTTTTGTTGAATCATTAAAAAAAATAAAAAAATATATGTATATTTTATAAAATGACATTTTTTTATCTATAAGAAAAAAACTTTAAGTAATAGGGATCAATCCAATGGACTCGCAACAATAAGTTATTGAACCAAGTCCTTGTAACTATGACTATCATAACTTTTCTTCATCAAATAACGTTAGAAGATAAAATAAATCTTATGTTTAAAACTTTAAATCCCATCTAAATGAATGCCGAAGTAAAGGCCGTGATCCACATATATATTTCTGCCTCAAGTAGTTCACGCGAAGGAAAATGAAGTGCAGAACACGAGCTCGTGAGTTGTGACCACCAGCCATACATGTTCAAGCTACTCCACAGAACATGTGACGGCTTCACGAGGGGAACTGAAATTAATACGGATGTTTTCTCCTTATTGGTGCTCGATCTGGCACCACAGATATGAGATTCCACCACCGTGAATGCCTTTATCCTTATTCATGGGCTCTACTTGTCCTCTTGGATAAGAAAAAATGCAATGAAGATACATTTTTATTATGTAAATTGATATGAAAATCTTTTCATCCAATTTTTTATCTAATTTAATTTTAAAATTAAATTATATAAAAAATACATTAATTTAAATCATCTAAATTAATTTATTTAAAAACAACCTTATTGGTTAATTAAAAAAATATTTAGGCATGAAATGAAAACAAATAATGAAATTAATAAAAAAAAATTAATTTATTACGTAAATTCACATGAAAATCTTTCCATTCAATTTTTTTATCTAATTTAATTCTAAAATTAAATTATATAAAAGATACATTAATTTACACTATCCAAATTAATTAATTTAAAAACAACCTTATTGACAAATAAAAAAATATTTAGGCATGAAACGAAAATAAATAATGAAATTAATAAAACAAAATTTAACTTGACTTTTTATTTAATCTAAGTTTAAAATTAAATTATTTAAGAATTATCTTGATATGATTTATTTAAATACAACCTGATTAAATATTAAAAAGATTTAAAGATAATTATTTAGTAGGTGGCTTAGTTAAGAGTTTGAAATCAAAAAATTTTCTTTTATTATAATTTTAAGTCTGAGCCCATGTTAATAAAAAGAAATTTAAGTATAAAATTAAAAAAAATGAAATAAAAGGAAAAACATGAACGGGGAAATGGGGAAAAAAGAGGGGCAATCGAAAAAAAAAGAAGAAGAAAAATGAACTTGAACAATGAAGCTTCATATCAAATTCTTAGAGAAGAAGCAATTATATAGGCAAGGTAGTGAAGAATTGGACGTCTCAAAAGGATGGAGTGACTTCATGAAAGAGACACCGGACGTTCATTTCCGAGTAGAATTCTGTCAGAATTCAATTGCATGGTCCCTTGCTGATCTCTTCACTTAAAAGACTGAAAAAAACAATTGAAAGAGAACCATGTGGGGGCGTTTCTGTGCTCTGAGAAATCGCATTCACGACGATGGGAAAACTCAGTATTCGAAGGATCATCTCCACAAGTTTGAAAGACGAACCATGTGTGTTCTTCAATCAAATCATTGATTGCAAAACTGGTTGAAGATTCAATGAAAGCAATATCAGATTTGGAATATTTCTATACAATATTATTTAATGGTGCTTAAAAGTCTTGTTGTTATTCAATTCTTCACCATTTCACACCGTTCATCCCACACATACTCTTCTAAATACAAGTTATTATATTTGAAAATTCAGTAAAATACATACAAAGCTCAGCTGAATTAGTTTCTAATTATAACATAAAACAAATCTTCTTGTCCAGGCGGCAGGAAAATTTCTACCAAACTGTTACTAAATAAAGAAGTAAAATTAAATATTAAAACACTCTTTGTTTACTCCAAGTTGGGAAACTCACTTTTAATTAAATAAATATTACTTTTTTTTTTTTTGGTTTATGAACTTAAAAGCAATCTTCATTACTATTTTTATGCAACACAAGCTTAAAATGCTGATATTAAATTTAGAGGTTATTTTTATATTCAGATTTTATAATTCAAGAGTGATTAATAGTATGATATCAGTTAGTTTTTTAAATATTTTTTATTTAGAAATATATTAAAATATTATATATATTTTTTAAATTATTTTAATATTAACACATCAAAACAAAATGAAATAAAAAAAATTCTTATAAAACTCTATTTGGACCGTGTTTCCAAAAAAACGCTTTAATTGCCATGATATCTTAATACTGATATTGAAGGAGGACACCAAACATTACAGGAAGAATGGTGACTCCATTTAAATTATAGTTCGCCTACTCAAAATTTTACTCAGACCGGGTTTAATTTTGAATAGGATTATTTCATTAAAATAAAGTTGTTTCATTTAAAGAAACATGAAATGACTTCATTCTAGTGGCAAAAATGAGGCTCATACATCCAAGGTAAAACCCAGGTCTATGGACGGGTTCAGACCCGGTCTGGGTCGGGCCTGTTAGAAAATCCACTTCCATAAAAGTAGTTGTCTGGTGGCACAAAATTAGGTTGTGGTGGGCACGTCATGGCAGGTTGCGTAGGGGCAGCAATCACTTTAGACGGAAGAAGGCGGTGGCAAGCATGCAGTGTTCATAGCTTCTGTTATTAATAAAAAGTGTGATTGTGGTGTGAAGCATGCAGTGTTCATAGCTTCCGTGATTGAAAACGATGCCCTAATAAGAAGGCGGTGGCAAGCATGCAGTGTTCATAGCTTCTGTGATTGAAAACAATGCCCAAGAGAGCCAAAGAGTGCGGTCAAGGTTGTTTATTTTAATTATTTTATATTTAAAAATATGTTTTTAATTTTTTTAATTTATTTTTGATATTAACGTATTAAAACAATTTAAAAACATAAAATATATTAATTTTTTTAAAAAATTCAAAGCGCAAAAGCAGCCCCTAATGACCTAGAAATTTCTGAAAGGGACAGTTTTTTCTTGATTTAAATAAAACTATATAATAAAGGATCAGCAGTTCACATTAAATATGGTTTCCATGTATGTTAACCCTTCATAGCTCAAAATAGCCACAGACAATTGGGAGCTCTTTAGAACTAAAAATATCCACTAATTCTTATATTATACCGAAGAAGACACTTCATTTGTACATATAATTTACTGAATCAACAGCTTATTTTAAATATTTTATTTTATTTTATTTTATTAGACTAGGGTTCGAGACTAAGATTGATATGATCAATTGACTGTGCGAAGAAACCATGGGCCAATTCCTTGAGCGTAGAAGCCACTACGACAACATTGTCTTGGTGGGTCTCCTACACAAGGAAGTGGAAAGACAATTGCTCCTCCCCTAGGCTTTTTTTTTTTAAAATAAAAAAAATTGTTTTGAAAATTTAAAAATTATAGCTTGGATTGACCTCTCGATTCATAAGCTGGGTCAATCTCCGACTAGGTCTTATAATCTTTTTAAGCCCTCCTTTAAATAAATAAATAAATAGTATAAAGGTCGAACCTCTTGCATCAAGGAATTATGGGAGGAATGGATAAGCCAGGATCCAATGGTCCTCCTTTGGACAAAAAATGACAGCCTCCATAAAATACATAAGGCCCATGTTTACGTGTACCCGGTCAGGCCCAAAATCTAATCGGTCCACCTAAGCCTGGTGAAGGATCTAATTGGGCTTGTGCTGAGGAGCCCAGTGCATTGTATTTTTGTATCTGGAAGGAAAAGTCCATGCAGTGTTCTAAACAGTATGAGATCATAGAACGAAAGGGATGTTTGAAGTTGTAGCTGGGCCTAAATCCTAACTAATTGCGGCTGCTTAGACTTTGATTAGCTGTTAACACTAATTATCATATCAATTATAATATTTAACAGTTTTTAAATTTTTTTAATTAAATTAAAAATTTAAATTAAATATTACAAATAAAATCACTGATAATGTAATTAAAAATATTAATATTTAATTACCTAATAATAAAAACAACAAAATATTTTTTTTTGTGAAAAGAATGTTTTTTAAAAAATATTTTTTATTTTAAATTAATTTTTTTTAAGATTGTTTCATCGTGGAATCATCCATTTTGATATATAAAACATGATCAATTTAAAAATATTTTTTTAAAAAAATATTAATATATATTTTATTTTTTACCATTTTGATATATAAAAAATGATCAATTTAAAAATATATTTTTAAATAAAATGTCAATATTTTTTTTTTTTTTTACATATCAAAAGTGATGAAAAAGAAAGAATATCCTTTGAATATCTATCTTTGTCAATTTTTTTAGAAATGATACAAAGAAAAACGTGTTCGTTCACAATAGAAAAATTGTCCTTGGATGGATTATATATCAAAAATAAATTTTAAAAAATAAAAAGTAATAATTTGATGTACTCCTTCAACAGTAAACAGACAATTATAGCCACGTTTCATAGCAAGAAAAGCATTAATTTGATGTTAATTGATGCTTTTGAAATGAAGTTTCAGGGGCAAAAAGTCTTTGAAGCCTAAATAAACTAGGCTTTATTTCCCCTTATTATTGGAGTAGTCTGAACGTCAATTGAAGTCTTTGCAACCTAAAACTAGCCCACTTTGTCAAAGTATACAATTTTGTCCGTGGTACTGTTGGATTATTAGTCCGAGGACAACAGATGCGGTCCAGAACTTGAAGCACATGCAGAATTGCAGATCCTGAGTTTGTAATAAATTAGCTGAATAGCATCCCCAAATCAGAAATCAAGCTGGCTTGGCATGTTTCCCTTGAGTTGTAGGTTAGATCCATGCCTAATTAAGCAACATGTGAATGTTAAGTTGTAGCTCCAAGATACTCTTGCATAGATAGAAGGGTTGAGGTCTCATGTTCAAGTTTCAATTTTATCAAAAATGGGAACTAACTCATCCAATTATAAGATCCTCAATACAGCCATATGCTTTGATCACAAGGATAGGGTACAGGTACAATGGAGTCTTAACCTTGAAGTCATATTGTTGACGGGCTGGTCTGGAATTTGATTAATCTATCTCTAACTCAGAATCGACATGTGACTCAGATGTTGGGTTGGGTTGACTTTCAAATTGAGTTATATAACTATGTCTAGGAGGATTGAGGGCTAATTGACCACTAGCCCACATAGCCTTGTTATAAGCATGCGTGTTCGATGTTTTAGCTCCAAGTCTGTTAATGCCAGAATCAACGAATCCTCCTCCTCCTTCTTCATCAGTTCTTGTATTAAAACTTGCCAGAATCAACGAATCCTCCTCCTCCTCCTTCTTCATCAGTTCTTCTATTAAAACAAAAAAATACAATTAGAAGGAAAACTGAAACTATAAATTTGTCATTGCTGGTGGAACATCTCTAGCTAGTACTACTTCATTGCAACCATGATTAGAAATTTATAAGTGGGCAAGGATTTGGACTAGAAACAAAATTTTATGACTCTTCTTGGATTGTCTTCAAGATTGGGATAGGTCCAGACCCTCTTTTTTTCTTTTCCTCTTGACAAATGCACCTTAACTAACCCTACGCATGATTGATCTAAACTTTGGTTCTAAGGAACCAATCTTCCGGTTGATCAATCAGATCTCTTCTACTGTAATAAGAACATATATAACTATATTAATTGAAAATGCTTTAAATTTAAATTACCAAGTACATAAACTCATAGTTCAAGTAGTGGAAGCTTATATAATTCTTGTTTGGTTGGTAGATAGATGGTGATCAATACAAGGGAGCATATTCCACCTGTTCTAGGACCCGCGTGTCCTTCGTCATTCATGGGAGTGGTTGTGTCTAACAGTACTATCCAAGGCCAGTTTTTGGTTCCATCAGACTAATCTGTCGGCCATCACTCCTTACACATATACTTAAATTGATTTCGTGGCTGCATTCATCAAGATGATGATGACGATGATGATTCCCGGCTCACAATCGACGCAGTATGTGCAAGTAAAAATTGGAAATATTTAAAGGCAGTAGTTTGTCTTCATAGGAAGATTGGATACTGTGTAACCATCCCTATTTTCTGATATACATGATAGCTAATGATTGCGAGGGGCCGACATGGATATCTTCCCTCTAGAAGCAAAAGAAGACGGAAATATCACACAATTATAAGTTCATAGAAGTAAATACCCTTCACGTTACACTTAGTAAAAGTTAGAGAGAACAGTAAGTGGTTCAAGAGAATACCGTCGGGGTGTGCGTTTATAGAGAATATGCAGTAAGTAGTTTAAGACAATTCCGTGGGTTTGCGCGTTTAGAAGTAAACATTACGTTTAAAACTCAACCACTTACGTAATTATCGGATCGATAAGAGGTTAAAGGCCTGAGTTCTGAGTTATCGGGTCAACATGCAAGTTATCGAGTCAAGCTAGGTTAAAATTTCTAGGAGTTACACTCGAGATCTAACCATGTCAAGTCATCCGAGTTTAATTATGTCGATATTCGAAACTGTTTAAAACAAGCTTGAATTGGGATACACTCTCTGTTGACAAATCACTAGATCGATCTTCTCGTGAAGCTAGATTAAGTTTAATAATAATATGATATAAATATTTAGTTTTATTGTGTTAACACGTGTTAAAAAAAGTCATAGTTAACATGTTATATATGATTTTAATTTGTAAATTTTGTAATTTGATTAGATTTTTTTTTAATTTTGATTAAAAATAATTTGGAAATATGTTCACATTATTAAAAATAATTTTTACTTAAATCTATATAGAAGTTCAATTATAAACTTGAATTTAAATGTGTCCAATATTAATAAAAAACTAAAAAGTTCAGGCTTTAAATTTTAATTCATGTAGCTATCTTTATTTTTAAAAAGATTTGGCTTGGTTATTTTTATAAAAAATAGTTCTAGAGAATTATAATTTAAAATCAAATATTAACTTTAGTAAAAATATCTAATTCATTTCATTTGCTTAGAAGGTGATTGGCAATATAATTAGGTAATGCTTTTCAAAAATATTATTCTTTTTTGTTTTTAGATCGTTTTATTATGCTGTTATTAAAAATATATTTTTAAAAATAAAAAATATATTTTTTAATATATTTTTAAATAAAAAATATCACTATCTCAAACACCCCCTTAATATTTGATCATAGATTTGAGAAAACACTCCAAATGGAAGATAAGACTCATCTTGCACTTTAATTTTACAAAAGTATTTTTCAATTAAAAATACTTTATATATATATTTCAAAATCACTTAATAAAATATTAATTTATGATTATTTAAAAAAATTAATTTTTTAAAAATAAATTGAGCTATGATTACTTAACAAAGCTTAAATTTATTGAATTACAATTAATTTTTTTCCATTCAATTATTTCAATCACATTACTTATAATATACGATAAACATATAATTTGAATATATTTCATGATTAAATTATAAATTTTACATGTTAGTTTAGCTTTATTTAAGATAATATATATTATAAATTTCACATGTTAGTTTAGCTTTATTTAAGATAATATATAATTTTTTATTTTTTATTGTTATCTTATGTTTTACTCCATTAATAATTTAATCAAGATTTAACTTTTATTCTTTACCAACATAATTATCTTTAAAATTATTATTTCTTATTCAACTTTTTACTCAAGTCTTAGTATAGCACGTGTCACTGACCTGGATAAATCAGAGGACCAATACAAGCAGAATGGATCATGCTCATTTCTCACCCTCTATTTTTTTTTTATTGTACTCCATCATAATTTCTTTCCTATCCTGGACGAAGACATGCTGACGCGCTTACGTGGATTGATAAAGCATAATCGAGCCTTAGCTCCTTTGTAAGAGTGCCTGCCAGTGTCTGTTCCTGCAACTGGGCAATTTCATGGCTGGTTTAGCCTCAGGAAATGACATTGACCAATCATAAGCTCAAATAAAGCTAATGAGTCAAACAAAAGCAAAGAACATCAAGCCACCGGAGCACGCTTCTTTCCTTATTTTCCCTGACCTCATCTTCTATTTGTATTTTGAATTCTTCAAGCAGAATACTCAATCTCTCCTTTCTTACATTATATATATATATATAGAGAGAGAGAGAGAGAGAGAGATGAATTTGAATTTGTCTCAACTAATTTTAGAACTAGGTAATTGGCTTAGTTTGATTTGGCACCATTACATTTTTTTCGTGATCAAGCATAGTAAACGTAAATCAATTTCTGTGGAAGTTCAAAGAGTAATCCAATAATTAAAAACACCCATAAAAAAACATTTAAAACTTAAATAATCAATCTTATCCTGATTGCTAAAATTTAAAATCAAATGAAAAAACATTTAGTAGAATTGATCGCCTTCACTGTAATTTTAAACTATTTTTTTAACAAAAAATAATATTAAAATATTAAAATAAAATTAAAAAAATATATAAAATTATTCATAATAAAAATAATATTAAAATATTAAAAAAAATATATAAAATTATTCATGTAACAATGATAATTAAAGTTATGTCAGCATGATATATTATTAAATTTATAATTTAGATTATGCGATCATAATAACATAATAAAGAAATAAAGAGAATTATAAAATATTTTAAAAAAAATTATTAAATTTTTGAACTTGTTATCTGAGTTATTAGACCTGAAACACATAATTTAGAAAAATCATGAAATCTAATTTTTAATAAATTAAATTAAAATTTATTATTATTAAGCTCCCACGCGTTAGCGTATGCTGTGCATAAGCCATCAATGTTTTCTAATTAAAAAATTATTATTTTAATGTTAAATTATACCGTTACTCTCATTAAAATTTATTATTATTAAGCTCCCACGCGTTAGCGTATGCTGTGCATAAGCCATCAATGTTTTCTAATTAAAAAAAATATTATTTTAATGTTAAATTATACCGCTACTCTCAACCAAACTAATAATTAACAAAAAAAAAAAGGATCAAAATAAGAGAATGCTAATACCCCTACTTTTAATGAATTAAATTTTTGGGATATAAAGATACATGTGTAATTGTACATGTATTAAAAAATAAAAATATTAAAATATTTGAATTTCTTTTTTATTTTTACGGGTATTTTGATTATTTTACTATTTATTAAAATGTTGAATATAAAAAAAAATCCTCAAATAAATCAATAATAACTAATGCAACATATAAAAATATCAAAACACCCTTATTTAAAAACAACTAAATTTTGTAACCAAGGCTAGTGTTATAGTAAATAATAAAGTACGTTACAAGAAAATCATCTTATCTTTAATTATATTTGTTACATGACGATATATGTCACTTTATTTTTTATTTTTGCAGTGAATAGTAAAATGAGAGAAAATCACCTTTTTAGTGTATTTGTTATTAATAATACACCTTCATTAATCATAGGACTGTTTCTTGTTAGCTCTTTGAAAGGATCTCACCATATTGACATTAGCATACTTGCCATAAGAAAAAGTCGGTCAAAAACTCTATTTGTTTATGTTGTGTGGTGTAAGGTTGTTTATGTTTTAATTTAAATATAAATTTAATAAACATATATACATCATAATTTTACATGGTTTTCATTAAAAACTATATATTAAAACATTTTCTAAGAAAAAAACAACAATTCATAACTTTTCTTAAATATAATTAAATGTACAATCTAAATATTCTTAACCCAAGAACCTGGCAACCCCATGGTCTAATCATTGAAGTTTAGGTATGGAACACACATTCTTTTAGACATTTATATCTTTATCTTTTTAAAAAGATAAAAAAAAGAAAAGAAAAGAAAAGAAAGTAAAAGTATCTTTAAAAGCTAGCTCTAGCCAGCAATGCATGATAAAGGAACCAGCAAACAATGCATGAATTATTCATTTATTGACAAATAGTGGATAGGTGACGATCCATACAGAACTGGTCCACAGCCACCGTACGCCTACATTACAACTTATTGTATACAATATTATATGCTATGATAAGTAAGTGCATACCAGTTCATATGTTTGCACAAAACACACTATAGCATGTGCAAATTAATTAATGTGTACTTGCCCGCAACTATATACTATTTCGTATTTTGTGTTTAAGAAAGAATTTAGTGTGTGTTTCTCTCTTCTTTCTATATTTATTTCTCTCTTTTTTGTTATAATTGTCTGTAATTAAAAAAACAAAATTAATGTTTTTTAGGTATTTTTTAATGATTTTGATGTAAAAAAATTATGAAATAACTCTATTTTAATATTTTTTTTCAATTTTAAAAAATACAATATAGTACATTACCAAACGTGTATTAAATATCCTAATTATAATTACATGAGTACCATAGAATTTGTTTGTGTTACTTGATAAATGGTGATATTTACGTAAAAATATCTTTGGATTGAAAAAATTGGTTCAATGATTTTTTTTTAATCTTTGGATTGAAAAAATTGGTTCAATGATCTTTTTTTTTTTAATTTTTTTTTATATTCTTAAGAAATTTATATCAAAACTATTTAAAAAATAATTTTAAAGATGTTAATTATCCTTAATCTGAAAAAAACCGACTGCTCGCAATTTAAAAAATAAAATAAAACCATCTATATATGTTTGGTCGATTCAATCCAGAACATCACACAGCCTTTTTTGATCAAGTTCAGTTTACTATTAACTTCAATAAAAAAAAAAAAAGAGGGTTGAAAAAATCTTGCTAATTACCAAGTAAACGACCTGCGGGCTCAATTGAACACAATATTAATCCATTTTATTATTAACAAGAACAAGCACAAGCAGTCAAAAACCAGCTATATCAATTGTAATTGAATCGCTGTTCATCACAGCTGACCTCTCTGGCCTTCATTTTTCAGCTTATATAAAACAAATGCCAGAAAACAAATTAGGAGAATTGTAAAAAAGAAGAAGTGCCCAACGTTGTAAGAAACAGCTTGTCCTTCAACTAAGAAAACCAAGCCCATAATCTTCTCCTTCACTCGAAAGCCAAGAAAACCCTACCATCTTCATCATCATCCCTTGAAATCATTTCTCTTTGTTTCTGAAAGAAAACTCCCTGTTATAACACTTCATGGCAATTCCTCCTCAAGTTTTCCCGCCAAGAAAACGGAGGCCATCAGCCGGAGCCTTTATTCCACCAAAATTTTCTGACCAGAGGCTTCTCCAATCTCTCTTTCTACTCTCCCAAGAAATATCTTCTCTCAAACCTCTTCAGTTTCTTCTGAAACGTAACTCTTTGTCCATCATACGTAAAACGAAGATCCTCGCAATCTTATTCGAGGAACTTTTGAAAAAACCAATTCTAGTTTTATCTCCAACTCTCTTATGCTTCGAAGAAATGTACCTAGTTCTTCAAAGAATCAAGACCTTGCTTGAGGACTGCGTGAATGGAAGCAAGATGTGGCTATTGATGCAAAGCGCGTCGGTTGCTAATAATTTCCATGAGCTGACGGTAGAATTAGCAACACTTCTGGATATTTTTTCTGTCAAGGAAGTCGAGGTTAGCGAAGACGTTGAAGAATTGTTTTTGCTGTTAAGGAAACAATGCTCCCAGGCAAAAGTCTTCGTCGATGAAAGAGATTCCAGTTTGCGGCTCCACGTGTTGACAATGCTTGATCGGATTCAGAAGGAGATTGTCCCTGATAACTCAAAGCTGGCAGAGATTTTTGATTTCCTGGGGTTAACCAATTCTTTATCTTGCAAAGAAGAAATTGAGAATCTTGAAGATGAAGTTCAAAACCAAAAAGATGAGAAAGCGAAGTCCGACGTGATTGCTTTGATAGGACTCGTTCGATACGCGAAATGTGTGCTGTTCGAGCCATTGACACCGGGGTCTGATAGCAGGACGAAAAAACTAGCATCGGATGCGAACATCCCGGCAGATTTCCGGTGTCCGATAAGCCTGGATTTAATGCGGGACCCAGTTGTGGTGGCCACAGGTCAGACTTACGATCGAGAGAGTATTGCTCTCTGGATTGAATCAGGGCACAACACGTGTCCGAAGACAGGTCAGGCCCTGGTCCACACCAGCTTGATACCCAACCAAGCTTTGAAGAATTTGATAGCCATGTGGTGCCGAGAGATGAAAATACCGTTTGAAACGGCGGAAGATAATAACAGAACTAACGGCGTTATAAAAAACAAGGCAGCGCTTGAGGCTGCTAAGATGACGGCGTCGTTTCTGGTGAACAAAATGGCGGCCTCGCAGTCAATGGAAGCGGTTAACGGGGTTATTTATGAGCTTCGTACACTTGCAAAGAGCAATTCGGATTCCCGTGCCTGCATCGCTGAGGCTGGGGCTATCCCAGTGCTCGCGAGATATTTAGGTTCGGATGTAGGTGTGGGGTCTCTGAACTTACAAGTAAATGCCGTTACAGCTATGTTAAATCTTTCCATTCTTGAAGCGAACAAAACAAAGATCATGGAAAACGGCAAGGCTTTGAACGGCGTTATCGAGGTGTTACGCACGGGTGCCACGTGGGAGGCGAAGGGGAATGCAGCTGCAACTATATTCAGCCTATCTTGTGTGCACTCCCATAGGAAACTGCTTGGGAGGAAGACACGTGTCATCAAGGGGTTGATGGATTTAGCCAAAGACGGGCCCCCGGGTCCCAAGAGGGATGCAATGGTGGCAATTTTGAATTTGGTGGGGGATAGAGAGGCAGCCCGGAGGTTAGTTGAGGAAGGAGTGGTTGATGTGGTTACAGACATGATCAATGTGCTGCCGGTAGAAGCCGCGGCGATACTCGAAATGGTGGTAAAGAGAGGAGGGATAATGGCGGTTTCAGCGGCGCACAACACGATAAAGAAGTTGGGCACGTTGATGAGGGAAGGATCGGAGACAGCTCGCGAAAGCGCGGTGGCAACACTCGTGACCATCTGTCGAAAAGGGGGAGCAGAGATGGTGGCAGAGCTTGCAACGATAATTGGAATCGAAAGGATTATATGGGAATTGATGGGATCAGGGACAATGAGAGCAAGAAGGAAGGCCTCTAGTTTGTTGAGGATTGTTAAAAGATGGGCAGCTGGTTTGGATGGTGATTTTTTGGAGGGTCATAGTACGGTTGTAACTTCGAGTAGTTCCTCATCAAGAGTGGTCATATCAGTTTAACACATCTCTGTTTGTTATTTGTTTATAAATTGTAAGTAAATCTTAGACATTTGTAGATTTTTGCTTACAAGATTCATTGAGAATTTCATGTTCTTTAACATCTGCTGTCTAGTCATTTATAAACAAGCCTTTCTGCATCTGGTGAAGTAGAAAAAAACAAACAAATTTGATGCCTCTGCGGACCAAACCCAGAAAGTGATCTAGAAATTGATTGAATTGCCAAGCCAAATGATGCTGAAATTCACAAGTTCGGCACCACCAACAAGGGTCCTCCTGGGAGACTTGAACAGTTCTACCACCCTCAACTGGCCAGTCTTCTACAGGGACGAATGTGCGAAGAGCCATGCACCGACTTGAAAGCGTGTTAGATTTGCGGCTTGTGAGTTTTTCTAATGTCAACGTAGCAGATAGCATTCAAAGGGGAAGAACGAGCCTGAAAAGTCAAAATCCCATGTCAGAAACACGTTATTGTTTCTACGAAGAACCTTCAAATGCTGACTTTTCTCTATAAGAGCTTATGGTCTTCAGCAACACGCAAAACTCAAGTCCATTCCTCACCTTTTGATACCATTATAGCCTCTTCTTCCTCCCTACCTCTTCGTGTTTTCACAACCCTCTCATTGCTTCCGTGAGCAGATTAAGCTTTGCAACATGGTTGGATTTAATAAAATCAATGGTGCTATCTTGATACTCTTGCTTGTCATGGTCATGTCTCAACCTGCACATGCCAGGCTCTTAGGTGGCTCTCTACTGCACAACGTCGATGCTATCCAGCAAGGACCAGACCTAGCTTTCTCGGGAGGAAATGATGTCTCAGAAGGGGAGGAAGTTAACAAGTACAGGCCCTTGCTGCTCAATCTCCTTCCAAAGGGTCCCTTGCCTCCATCTGGCCCTAGCAAGCGCACCAACAATGTCGTTAACTAATTTTTGTCGATGTATGTCATCAGATTCTAGCTATTTTTCATATTTTTATTCTTTCATGCTCTTCATTAATTCTTTCTTTCTTTCTTTAATTCAACGTGCCTATAAAATTCTTAGGCTAGCTGGTGTAAGATACAGCTACTAGCAATAACTGAAGAACAATAGAATTTCTGAACAAGAAATTGCTGATGTGCTATTGTAAGCGTGACAAATGGGAGTGAAGATTGATAGTTGTGTTCAATATATTGATGTAATTCTCTACATGGAGCTATTTAAGGCACTTTGTAAACCTGGAAAAAATGGCAAAAACCTTGATATTCACAAATGAGGTGAAACAACTGGTTGGCTGGGTTTGTAGGATTTATTTATTTATTTTTCTGAAGATGTATATAATTATATAGTAATAATTGTTTTTTAAGAATTATTTGCTTGGAAATGTATTAAAATAATATGTATTTTTTATTTTTTTAAAAATATTTTCGACATTAACACATTAAAATAATATGGAAACAAAAAAAAAATTTAAAACACATTAAAATAATATGGAAACAAAAAAATAATTTTTTTCTAAAACATTTATAAAACATAAAAAAATAAATAAACGGGATGTAATGTACTTATTGCTACCTGAAATGCCTTTCCAGAATTCTTGTCCATAAACTAGCAGAATTAGAGCTGCACAGCCCATGGAGCTAGGCCGATGGTCTCCTCCGCAAAGCAATTTTAATTGCTGCTTTCTAAACAAGCAAAACAAGCCTCCTGCCGTGAGTTCCGATGGGCTTTTTTTGCCATTTTGTTTATTTAATTAAAAATATCCTCAAAGGTCAGTAGCATCATAATATATATATATATATACATATAT
>NW_011500360.1:93150-118649 GCF_000495115.2 Populus euphratica | reverse complement strand
CACTGACAATATATATATAGCAGCATCATAATATATATATATATATATATATATATATATATTATGATGCTACTATATATATTGTCAGTGGACATTCTTTATTAAAAACTAAAAAAATTAAAAATTTAAATGAAGTTGCTTATTAATTCAGGAAAGATTTTTGCGGGAGTGAATAAGATTTAGGTTTTAAAATTAATAATCGAATTAATTAATGTTATGGAATAGTAAATAGAAACAGCGAATTGCTGTTTTATTAAATTAGTTTTTTGAAGTTTTCTTTTAGGACTAAAATTAGACAATATCCAACGTTGTAGAGGGAGACACCCGGACTTCATATTAACAATATAAAGTTATTGACGGCCCGCATCAAGATTGTGCCGCTTGTCAAAGCTTCATTATATCATGGGCTAGACGATATGGGCTGCATCTCCAATATTCTTACAAACATCCATGAATAGGCACCTGACCTGGACCTAGATTATCGCTAAAACCTGATGCGACAACGTTTTTAGAAAACAACTAGATCTTTGGATTTTTTTTTGAACATAAGAAAAGTTGGGTGTGGTTATTGTATTTTTTAGTAAAAAATAATAAATTACAATATATAGAGTTTGATTTGATGTGATTTGGTTAATTTGATAGATAAAAAAATAAGTCTAAAGACCGATAAAAAAATAGTTTGATAAAAATAATTAAGACAATATTTTTTTTAAAAAAAATTAAACAAATACATATTAGATCGACTCATGTCAACTAGAGTTAACCTGTCAAATCCGCTATCTAGGTCATGAGACTCTAATAACCCCATAGAAAGCAAATAAAAAAATTATTATATCTAATTCTCAATCAACCTAATATTAAATGTTGAAATTGATAACAAAAATCAACTAAAAAAATGAGTCAAATTAACTCGAATTAACCTGCCAAATATTGGTTATAAGACTGAGATAATTACATAGAAAGCAAATCGAAACAAATTATGAAATTTAATTCCCAATAAACTCAATGTTGATTGGTGAAATTAAAAAAAATAATTAAAAAGGAATACAAAAAATCACCTGAGTCAACCAATCACACTTGTAACCGGGTCATGAGACTAAAATAACTTTATAAAATAAAAATAAAATAAAATTATGAGGTTAATTTCCAATCAACCTAATATTAAACTATGAAATTAAAAAAATAACTAAAAAAGGATAAAAAATCATAATTAACCAGCTTAACCCTCGATTTAGGTCATAAGATCATGATAGCCCTATAAAAAATAAATAAAAAAATTATAAATCCTACTTCCTAATCAACCTAATATTGATACATGAAATTAAAAAAAATTAAAAATAAACAAAGAATGACCCAAGTCAACATGACTAACTTGCAAAAACTCATGATTCAGGTCACGAAACCAAAATAACTTTATAAAAAATAAATCAAAATAAATTATGAAACCTTATACCTAGCAAGCCTAACTTTGGAGGCTTATGTTCAGTAAACCCAATATTTAAAAATGAAATTGAAAAAAAAATCCTAAAAGATTTTGAGGATCAAAGTGAAAAAAATATTTGGTATTTTATTGTTCATTGCTAGAGTGAAAAGCTAAACATTTTGTATGTTAGTTATTTTATGTTTTATTTAAGAAATTAAATATCATGTTTGATAATCTTATTTTTCCCATTTAGTTTAGAAATTTATAGGGGTATTCATGGATATAGTTGGATTGGGTTAGGCTTATAATTGTATCAAACCTAACTTTTTATATTTTATAAATTTTAAACCTGACCCAAGTTAAATATATTGGGTTGTGATATAATTTTTATGGATATTACACATATTCATGAGTTGACCTTTGCACATGATAAAATATAGTACAAGAGGAAAAATGTTTAATACCTCAAATCACATCTAGTAGAGAATTTAGTTGATATAATTTATCCTTTTTATTTATTAATAATATAAATAAATTATTTAATAACTTAGTTGATGCCAATAAGTTTGGATTGATGTTTAGCGTAAATATAATGAATTTCTTTTCTAGTATAAAATATTTGAAATATAATGAGAAAATGTCTGGTCAAGTTGAATGGTGCAAAAAGATCCATATAGCTGATGTGAACAAGTTTTGATTGATATTTAATAGTTATTTATAACGAGAAAAAATATGATTATATGAACATATATTTAGTAGGAAATACAAACCTCTGCAACCTTTTCCTAGTAAAGTTTGATAGGAAGGATACTGAGCGATCATAAAAATTAAAACACTAAATTATTTGTATAAAAAAACCAAATCTAGAGATATTTAGAAAAAAAAAGTTACTACTATATCTTTCTAGACTAATCAGTGATGAAGGGAGATGTCAAAATATATAATAAAAAATTCTAATAGATTTATAGTCTTTCCAGGAAAAGATGTTTCAGTAAGACAATTCATTTAGGTAAAAAAAATAAAATAAAGTGGACGTACTCAAATGCAATCACTTGAAATCCCTACCAACACCTCCACCTCCCGTAACTAAACGAAAAAGCTAGTATGTTGTTTTATGTAATCATAACAATGCAATCATTATAAGACATCAATTGACAAAGCCCTTCTGAAAATGTAAGAGAAATTGAATTGTTAATTGAAAAAAGCAAGGCACTACAGTTAGATTGGGCAATACGCGCTCATCTTTAACACAATTATTTTAAAATACCAATTAACAAAAAGTCTAAGCTATTCTATTATAAGAAACAAATTACTAACCTACAAAACAAAAATTGAAGAAACTAGAAAGAGTGAGGTTATGGGTGTGGCTAAATAAGAGAGAAAAAATAAGAATAAAAGGAGAATGAGAGTTGTAGGTGTGTTATGGTCGTGCAACGTGTTGCGGGATAAAGAGAAAAGATAAAAAAAAAAGGAGTTAAAGAGTAGAAAAAAATACTATTTATACTAAAAATTTTATAAGGTTATTACATTGACTAAATGGGCTGGTTAGGTTGGGTTGAGTGAGTTTCAAATATCCCAACTTCTCACGTGACCCATAATATCTATTCTTTTAGTTTTTTTAACCCACTAACATTTGCAATATTCACATTATCTGACTTTAACGGGTTAATGCAAATATTTTAGATGCCTTAATTTTTTGAACACTCTTGAAATTTATATAACAATTTTATAATTATTTAATAAATTTTTTTTCTTTTTAAAATAAACTTAGCATTAGTAAAAACAAGTTGTTTTACTTGTATTTCAACAAGCATTATAAAGAGAAAATTGACTAATAAAGTCCAATAAGAATTCTTATGTTTTGAGACATTTTTTGATAGAATTTTGTCTTTTTTATGTTTAATATATTCATTGTATTGTTTTTATTTGTGTTGGTTAATAGTGGAGTCTATCAATTTTTAGTGGTTAATATTGTGTTTGTATAACCATGGTTGAAAGATGATACAAAACAGGACATGCTTCTATAGTAGGGGATGAGTTGATTTTTCCATAAGAAAAAGACATTAAAAAACTAGTGATAAAGAACATGTATATAAAGATTATAGAATTGACTTGATATTAAGGGAAGCTGAAAACCATTAAGAATCGTGAGGAGAGATATCATGGATATATGATCAGATTTGAAGAACTCATTTCAGAGGTGAAAATAGAGGAAATAACCTTTGAATTGCGATGAATGTTATAGAGGTTTAGGATTTCACACGTACACACACTTTATGGACAAAGAAATTTATCAATTGGTTGAATGAAGTAGAAAGGATTTTTTTAGTGTAAGAAAATAACAAAGAAGATGAGGGTGAAACTAATCACTATTAAATTCAAGTGCAAGCTTCTACTTAGTGGAAGAAAATGAAGAGATTTTAGGAAAAACAGGGAAAATAAAAAATTAATTATTTGTAAAAGATGAAAGAACACCTTTTCTTTCTTGGTTCACTCATACCTTATATCAATGATTCCGTATATTAAGATAAAAGGGAGGACTATTAATGAATGCATTGATAATTCTTACCAACTAATGGCTAAAAAGAATTTGTCGAAGATAGAATAATAGCTAATTTTTAGGTATCTAAGTGAATCATAACAATTCATATAGGATATGCTATGTTTATAGTCTTTATAGACAACTTTAGAACCCTATTAAAGAGATTTGGCTATAAAAAAACAATAGGTTATTAGCTTAACTCATAAATTTAGCTTTTGGTTTGACCAAAACAATAAAAAAGTACACACTAACAAATATAAATCATTTGCTCGACTTGAATAAACAACTTAACAAACTATATATGAAGGTTTTGAATTTGGCTTTAAAATTTCACGTTTCATATACGGTGAACATAGGCATCAATTTTTTGATTTTTATAAGTTATAGAGGTAGTTGAATAAAAATTTGCTAATAAAAACACCTTAAAAGAAAGTGAGTGATCTTGTTTATAATGATTCAGATGGTAGTGATAAGATTTTGTAAAGAGATAATAATACTACCTTTATCATCTAAAAAAACTTGCTTGCTCATAAAGATGATTCAAGTGTGGATTGTCTATATACTAACCTCTTCCATTCAACTTGTATATTCAAGGATAAGGCATATGATATGATAATTGATAAAGATAGCTATAAGCAAGTGGTATCGATTGAGGCAATAAATAAATAGCAATTCATGATAGAAAATATTCTAAAGTTCTATAACCTAAAGTGGCTAAAATAATATAATAAGGTAATCATGAACAAATATTGGCTCATATTTTTTTTTATGGATAAGAGATGTTTTAATAACATTTGATGTGATGTGGTATCTATGGATATATGTCATCTACTATTAGGTAAACCATAACAATATGATAGGAAGGTCATACATAACATGTGACGTAACACATATACTCTAAGTATAAAAAGAAAATGTATAGTGTTATGGTCTAAAAAAAGCATTTATTACAAGGGTAAATATGTTATTCTTACCCTAGTTTATGAAGAAGAAAGAAAAGAAGAAGAGTTGACGAATAAGAATGATGTATAAAAATGTATATTATAGAACAAGTCATTAATTATTATTAATGGTTATGTAAAAATTAAAAGTGTTATTGAAATTGATATTTAAACCTATTTTATATAAGATAAGAAAAGAAAGGTCAATTAAATTCAAAAGTGCTAGCATAACTTTCAATGAAAGTATTCTTCAACTCCTATAATGACATGTTGCATTCAAAAAAAGACATTGAAATAAATTTTTTTCTAGAGATCATGAATAAAGGTATTTTCAATCTTATAGCTCTAATTATTATCATAAACAATATAGTAATTCATTTAAGAACAATGATTTAAAGACCAAAATTCAAGGAAGAGTTCCTTCTAACTAGAGAGATTAATATAGAAGGATTTTTAGGAAAAAATATTTATTTTATTTATTTATTTATTTTTTAGTTTAGAAAATCAAATTTTTAGGAAAAAATATTTATTTTATTTATTATTTTTATTTTTTTTTATTTAGTTTAGAAAATCAAATTTATGCTTGATAATTTTATTTTTTTATTTAGTTTAGAAATTTATATTATAACTCTATAATTATTTATTATAATTTTTTTTAAAATATAGAATTAATACTAGTATAAATAATAAGGTTGTTTAACTTGTTAAATTCAATAATAAAATATTACTCCATTTTTTTCAAGAAGAATAAAAAAGGGAACATTGAAAAAGTAATTTTTGTTTAAATGATGTCTTTTTACAAATGAAAAAAGAAAACAAGTTTCTCCATTTCCCAAGAGAAAACTTGATGCTGGAAAAGGCGCTTCTCCAGCTTTTTCCACCTCAGTAAGAACTTTTCGGACAAAAATAACCTTACATTCTTCATCTGATTACAATTATACCATCTATATATTTTTTCTGTACAGTCATTCTTCTCCTCTCCATTGACGCAGTATTTGACATTGCAATATACGGAGTCATTGATGTAAGGTATGAGTGTACCCGAAAAGAAAAGAAAAGGTGTTAGCTTGATAGATACTTGAAACTTGCTGTAACGACGACATCTTTTAAGGCCAGCTAGTTTACGACACTTCCTTCAATGGTCTTGAGCTGTGACTTATGGAGTTTTTTTTTTTTTTTTAATTGTGAATCCATCACCAATTTCTGCCTTTTTGTGTGTGTCAAATAATGCAGTGCTTTTGGGTTATTAATTATTACAAGTTTTATATGTATTTTCAGTTTGGAATGTAGATTCCACTTGTATAATAATCATTCTAATAGTTATTATGAATTTTATTGAATCTTAATTAATAAATTATTAATATAATATAAAAATAAAATGAAATTTCATTATTAATATATTTTAATAGTCAAAATCATCTATTATTGTTATTATAATTTTTTGATTAATAGTTCACTCATGTCTAGATTAATTTGTTTGATTAATAGTTCACTCATGTCTAGATTTGACGGATTTTAAAGTTAATAATTATATAAATTTTTAATGGTTTTAAAAAAACTTATATTTGTAAATATCAAAGAATAAATTTAAAGTTAAATTAATTGAGTTATCTTGCATACTGAAAATCATCTATTATTATTGTCATGCTTATATTTGCATCTGTTTTGTTTAATTAGATTAAAATTACTTCTCTCAAATAATGATAAATAAATGAAAAGTTTTATGTTACCGACAAGGCATTAGCTTTTATTTTAGCATAGTATTACAAGAAGAAAATTAAGTAATAAAAGTCCAATAAGGGTTCGCGTGTTTGAGATATTTTTCTGCAAAATGTAATCTTTTTTTATGCTCGTTCATAATCTTTCTTCTTCTAAACTTGATATGGGCAGTATTTTTCCTCTTAAAACTAAACATATTTTGAAGTTAGTTTTGATACATGAAGACTGATTTATTTTCTAATCACATCTTTAAATAGATTATTATTCATAATGATTTTTTTAGAGTCTTTCTTAAAGGTTAAATCCTGATCGATAGCATGAAAAACAAATTGTTCTAGTTGTCAAACATCCTATATGAGCAATCATTTCTTGTGGGCTACCATGCAATGTTTTGCTCCAATTTCGAAAAAAATGAGACAATAATTACCATCCCCACATGAAAAATTTGCATGCCTGCCAACGACAGATGCCATCGACAGTGATCTTTAATGCTTTCGGTAGCTAGAAACTACCCTGATCCGGGAGAGCATCGTGAGAATTTGGTGAATCCATAAATGTGAGGCCCTTCTACCCGAAGTCTGTAGGTCATGTTGTCCTCAAGTGGAGGACCAGTAAAGCTTGTTAAGGGCATGGGACAAGTCGTGATTACAAGAAACATGCAGGATGCCGTTAAGGGGGGCCGGGCACCTGAGCATAGAAACATACTTTGTGCGGAATTGAACTCGGCAAACCAACAAGGAAAACTACAAACAGAAGTATTTGGTCCATCCTCTCAACATGGTGCAGTTCAGGGCATGGTCTGACCAAGAATCTAGATGGGGAAAATCACCTGGACAATTCTATAATTTAGTTGCTTTTCTAATTATTGTGTTTTGGAAAATTACATCCTAAATTATCATATAGTTTAGTTTATTTTACATTTATTTAAGATGTAAATTATAATTTTTTAAAACATAAAATTCAAGTATAAAAACGACTAAAATATAGGACAATCGGTAATTTTCCATCTAAAAATAATGCAGCAATTTTGGGGGTTTGGTTTGGATGATAAGTGCGCTTCTTTTCCGATGTTATGAAGTTATTTTCGAATTTAAAGAGAAGGCAGTTCAAGACTTAATAAAAGATTGGACATAATCACAATATGAAAAGCCAGTTTAAAAATATCTTAACAATATATAAGATTGAAAAAAAAAAAACATGGAATCCTTCCATGTTCTATTTTAATCTCAATTAAGTTTTTTTATATGGCACAAAAGATATTTTCGAGATAGCTTTTATTTTAATCTCAATTAAGTTTTTCTCTCCTGAATAATCTTAAAAATATATCATTCACATTTAAAAAAAAATTACTTTCTTAGATATTAATTTTTTAATTTAAATATAAAAAATAAAAAAATAATATTAACATATACTATAAGGACTTGGCTTTTCACATTAGGTCATTTCCCATCTAAATATTTTTTACATTAAAAATTTTTAATACAATCTATAACATAGCACAATCAATAATCTAGTAGTTAAACTATTAGTACATGTGAATGGAATTGTTTAAATTAATTGTTAAGAATATCTTTAAGGGTGAAAAAGTGTTTTCACTAGGAGTGATTTAGATTTGGAATTATATTTGTTAAAGTTAAAGTTTTAGATTAGATTTTTCATGGTAGCAATTTTAGGTTGGTGGAGAGGGTAGGCTTGAATCACTAGTCTTTTATGCAAAACAAGTTTTTTTTTTTATCATAATAGAGAACTTTTCAATACTTAAGTTAATAAAATATACAAGGAAATCATTGTATATAAGAGTAAAAAACATGGAATGGTATATTTATGAATGTTGGATGTTCTGTGCGAACTTGTTGGATTGTTGAACGACTGTTAGTGGTTTCTAGAGTTATTGAATGGTTGGGCATGGTTGCTAGAGATGTTAGATGGTTGCTTGTGATTGTTGAAAGTGTTGGATGGTTGCTTGTTGGATATTGAAACTGTACTCATTCTTACCCGATGGCCAAAGTTTTCTTATAAACCTTGGCTACACTTGTTACCGTTATCTCGTGGTGTATAGCTTATCAACAAGAGTGAGAAACAATGGAGATCCTTGTGGCAAGTAGAGAATAAGATTGATGCTCATCTTATGGAGAGCGATATATATTACATGTCTTATGGTGAGTGAAGAGTATAGCTGTAGATGCCTTGTCTTGCTCCCATCCTGTTACGAAGAAGTTGGTGATTGATAATTTATTAGCGCTTATTGACAAGAAATTTTTTGTTTTTTAGTGTAAGGTATAGACCGAAATATTTTTCAAGGATTAAAATTAAAAAAAAAAAAGGGGTCGGGGAGGACCACGCCGTTCGGGCATAGCTACAAACAAAATGGCCGAAGGAAAGCGATGCTCTTGCAGCAGACACGCTTGTCAATTGCCAGTAGGAGTCTCAACCCTGTGGACCACCTCAAATTTGGTATGTTGGAAGCGCACCCGCACACGCACCCGCACACGTGATAATGGATACAAGGCTGGGGAGGGTCCGAACAAGATTTGCACTTCCAAGAGCTCCTTTCAGGTTTTCTGTCTTCACGTTATTTCGTTTCTGTTCGCAAGGCTTTTCACATGGATACTATTTTTTGTAAATTAGAATAGCGTGGCTGCATTAAGCTGTGCATAAGTACAAGAGTTCTCCACACCTGTGGAGTTCTCTTCACCTACATGTAGCATGCAAATATCAGTAACAACATCCTAATTGATTTTAATAATATATTTTATTTTTTATTCAATTCATTAATTTTATAGATATTTAGTTGGATACTTTGATACTTTATAGTGAAGAATGCTTCCGATATGTGTCGGTGAATATGTTATTGTTAGGCTCTTGAGGGTTTTTTTTTCTTTCTATTTTCATTTCTTTCCTTTTGCTCTCATCTCATTGAGAATCACGTTGGCTTACTAAAATATACAAGTGTTATTTATTTGTTTTTTTTTAAAGTTATTTTTTATTGATTTTGTTTTTTAATTTCTTTCCTTAACAATTATTTTCATTTTATTTCTAATTAGGTTCAATTCTCATTCTTTTAGTTTTTATTTATTTATTTATTTATTATTTTTTTATTTTTTATTTTTAAATTTCATCCTTCTATATTTTATTTTATTTTATTTTTTATATAAAATTTGATTATTATTCTTTTGATTACTATTTATTTTTAATATTTTTTTAATTGAGTTTTTTTTTAATTTTATCATTTAATATTTAGTTGATAAGAAGTATTGCTTTGTGATTTTTTAAGGTTTGTCTTCTATGGTGTTAGTTTTAGTCTTATGACCTAAGTTATAGATTTTAAAGATTAACTTAAGTTGATTTTGGTTTTTTTATTTTTATTTTTTTAAGTTGAATTTTGTTCAATTTTATTATTTGATATAGAGTTGGTTGAGAATTGAGATTCATAATTTTTTTTTTCACTTTTCTTTGTAAAGGGTTATCTTGATCTTATATCCCAGTTCGCAGATTTAGTTGGTTAACTTAGGTTGAATAAAATAAATTTTGTTGTTTTTTTATTTTAAATTTTTTTAGTTTTACCTTTTAATATTGAGTTATTTGATATTTAAGCTTTATTGTTTTACTCAATTTATTTTCTATAGAGTTATCTAAATCTCACAACTAAGTTATGTATTTGTCAAGTTTACTTAGGTGGACCCTTATTGGTTTTTAATATTTTTTAATTTTAATATTTAAAATTTGAGTGGTTAGGAATTAAAATTTATTTTTTTCATTTTATTTTATGTGAATTATCATATACCCATTTGATTTTTGTTTTATTATCAAATATTGGGAGAATATATTTAAATAATATTGATAAATATTTATTTTTTAAATTGATCATTGTATTTTTTTTAGTTTAGTTTATTTATTATTATTGTTTTTTTAATCACATTGTTAGATTAAATTTACATATTGAGCCTTTTTGGTGTCAAGAAAAACCTTGCCAAGTCTGTAGTGTAGCACCGGCGACGAATCTAAGTGTGAGCTAATAATCAAATGTCTTTAAACGTGATTTAATTAATTAATTTATTTTTCATTATTTTAGTGTCATTCTCTTTATTTAATGCATATGTAATATTTTTTACCAACACTATCTTCACTTTTTTTTTTCCGACTCGATAATAATTAATATTTTTTTTATCTAGTTTATATATTAATAATTTTTTTTAATAATCTTAAGAAAGCACCCCTATAACCGTTATTGTATTTAGAAGTATTTAACAAATTTATCTAGATACTATCCCTATGAATCTAAAAAATGAGGAAAAAAAACATATCTTTAAATCTCAAAGATATTATAAATTGAGATTAATATTGTCCTTCACTAGCAACTTGTTTTTTTTGGATTGTTTAACAAATTGAACTCAAAGATATTACATGTATAGTTAAATTTTAATGACTCCACTGTCATATTAAACTTTATAATTGAATCTATGTTTTATTTAAAATATTTAAGTATTGAAGTTGGTGGCTATTTCTAATTTTTATATTTTAGTATTTATTTTATTTTATTTGGGATACATTTCATCAACAAGATAGAAAAAAGTTGATTTTTTTCTTTGCATCAAAATTTACTATTTTCTATTTATTTGAGATCAATTCTGCAATTATCTCATTTGATTAGATTTGTTTATTTTGTATATTGTCTAGATGTTTTCATGTTTGTTTTAAAAAAAATATTTTGTATATTTTTCTATGTTTGTTTTCTATAAAATATTTTACTAGAAAATTAGTTAATGATAAATATTTTAGAGTCAACCTTCAACTTAGTTAATTTGCTGAAAAATATTTCAGCTTATAAATTTTATAAAATATTTTATAAATAGTAATCTAATTGCATTGTTATCCAACTATTTTAACCATTACCTTCATTTTACCACCATTATGACCATTTATTTTTTCTCCTTCTTCACCACCATCACTATTATCTTCTTTATCATCACATTTTTTTTTTCCACCACCATCATAACTATCGCTTTTACCATCACGACTATATCATCACCACTACCTCTTTCTTATCACAACTAGGACCATCTCACCAACATCTTCTCCACCATCAACGTCATCTTGCAACAATTACCATTATTTCATTATCATTTCAAAATAATATTTTTTTATTTTATTACCGCCATCTCACCACCACTACCTCTTTTTCATCATTACTAGGATCACCTCACCAACATCTCCTTGACCACCAACATTATCTCGCAACCATTACCATCTTAAAAAATATTTTTTTTTTGTAAAATGTTTTATGAAAAAAACATTTTACATGTAAACTATTTTATGCAAAATAAATGGATCCTTATACAAAAATGTAAAAGATATCTTACTAACAAGTCGAAACATAAAATTTCACACATAAACACATATTCTAAACATGATAACCATGAGCGCCAAATCCAATTAATTAAAAATAATTAACTAAAAAATGTATAAATAAGAAAACATAAGGTGAAATAATTAATCATGAACAAGTTATTGGTTTGAGTTTATTGTAAAATAATTTTTTAGACTATAAAAAAAATATTTTTTGTCAATTTAAATTTGAGCTTGGATCTACTTCTTGAAGAATTATTTCTTCCAATCAACTGTACTATCTAGTCCAACACATGAATAATAAAACCGATCAATTTCTATCTAGAAGGATTTTCTACAAACCTAAATAATTTTCTCAACTAAAAATATATATGATTTAAAAAAAATTCAAGTTTAATTCTAATTTCATGGAGGGTAATCAAATTTGATAATGTAGAAATTTCATCAAGTTTAGTTCTACAAAAGGGCTTGAAGAAGAATGTTGCGTGGTTGATTTTTTTGCACTGTTTGAATAGATTTTTCTACAGAATTTGACATTTTTCTTTATTTATTTTTTATAGATTTTTCTACAGAATTTGACATTTTTTTTTATTTTTCCATCTTAACTCATATGATATTTTTAAGCTCTGTTCCTTTTCCCTTTATAATCTAAAGTTTATGTTCAATCTTTGTAATGAGAAGATGAGTATAATATTTTTGAGTTTGTTGAACCTTATTTAAATGTATACATAATCAAGGAGAAGTTGTTAAAATTTTAGGAAGCTTATTAAAGTTAATACTTTTGCACTAATTGAAAAAAAATAAAATTTTAAAAACAAATGATTGATCTTTGATAACAACAATAAATTTTAGATTTGTTATATATTAAGTTCTTCAACATGTATTTTTTATTGGTTTTAAGTATATTTTCAATATATTATTAGAATGTATGTAATGCAAGTTCTTGTGATCAAAGTGGCAACATTCAAGTCTAGGGCAAGCAAAAGACCAAAATATTTGACAGAAATCAAGCTATTTTAGAAAAAGAGGTACATTCTATAGAGGCTACAATTCCAATGGTACATGTTGGCAAGAAGACGGAAGTTACAACTAATAAATAAAGATAATCTTATAATTTCAAGTTACGGGAGCAGTTAATCATAATTTTTATTGTTTTTATTTTAATTGATAGTTATTTAGTAAATAACTGTAAATATATTTCTATTGAATGTATAATATATGTCTAGTCTAGGTAAATTTATAATGAAATCTTTTTAATTTGGTGTGATTTCAAAATAAGAATAATTCTCTTTAGTGGTGTAAGGCAACTTGTTTTCTAATTTCTTGTAATCTTTATTTTTCTTCTATAAAATATCAAATTTCTTTTTTTTTTTGTCAATTCTTTCTTTCTGCTATCTTTTCTACTGAATACCAGAATTGGTAAACTTGGTTTTTCTTGACATCGCATAGCATTAGAATGCTATTAGTTAATTTCATTTTTTTTTGCGTTATTTTATGTTTGATTAATATGCATGTTGTGATTGTATTTCAATTTTTTATGCAAGTTTATATATTTTTATAGTAATGATACCATGATCTTATATATTAAATGATTATAAACTAAATATATGTATGCTCACTTTTCTAAGTGACTTTTATATAATAATAATAAGCAGAGGATAGATCAATTGCAGCTCTCCAAGGTAAAATTTTAAGAATAAAAAAGATGAAGAGATAATTTATTTGTGCAAAAATGCATGCAACACTTTCTTTATTGAATTACAACTATAGTTAAAATTCCATCAAATTATAATGCCAAAAATATTCAAGTACATGAACTTTATTGCATTATATGGTCGGGCTATGTATAATGAAGAAAGTAAATTGCTGGGAACGCAAGTTTTGTGAGAAGTCAAGGTCATTGAAAATCAAGAATATTATAATTATAAAAAAAAGATTAAAATACTTATTTTTATTCATTTAAAATGATTTTTTTGGTACATTGAAAAAAAAGAAAGAATAACTAACACGTTTTTCATCAATGTGTATTTGATGTATTTGATATTATGATAGGAGTAGGTATATTTGATATTATGACAGAAAGTGTTTCACAAAAACATTTTTTAATTAAAAATTTATTAAAATAATATATAACACTCAACACACTGCTCAACCTATCATGAACTCCGTGTGGGGGGTAATTTGAAGGCTTTGCATGCCAGCAAATCGGACAAAAAAGACTGAAAATCATGGAAGACATTGATTGGCATTTCGCAGTAAAAAAAATCACAGAGGCTTTGTCACATGGGATAACAAATTGAAGAACTTGGTTCTTTTAATAAAGTAATAAAAAACTTGTGATGATTACAAGAGACCAAATTTTATGTTTTGCTGGGGTGAATTAGGAGACGTGGCCTCAGAAAGTCATTTACACTTGGCCCCATCCCCATTTCTTTGATGCTGCCTTTTTTTCCCTTTATGGACCACACCTCCCTTCTCTCCAATTCCAATTTGTCCCTCTAGTTATCCTCTCAACACTCTCAAGGCTCAGCCAAAGCTTTTGGCATAGACAATCCAACAATTGTTTCTGTTCCGCTAGCCACTGTTTTCACTCACAAATACACAGAAAAAGAGGGCGAGGGGAAGGGAAGGGTGGTGTTTTTGATGGGCAACAATAGGTTTAGATTATCAGATATGATGCCCAATGCTTGGTTTTACAAGCTCAAAGACATGGGCAAGACAAGGAACCACAACACCACCACTCATTCCACAAAGAAAAAACAAGCTACATCAGCAGCAGCAGCAGCAGCTGTAGCTGAATCTCAGCAACCACCGTCCAAGCCAAAACATCCTCACTACAATTCTTGTCCGAGAAAATCATACTACAACACCAGGGAGCTTATCTCAAGTGACCAAAAATTTCACTCCTCCCCAAGAAACTCAAAATCCACAGACACCCTTTTTCCTGACCCACCAAGAAGATCATCGAAACAAAGAGCTAGGAAAAGGACCGTCAAGTCCTCCTCTCCTAAGCTAGCCACCTCTTCTGTCTCTGCCGTTTGCAATTGCCGTGCTACCCTAAGGACTAAATCAAATTCTCCTCCAGACTACTCTGCTTCTCTTTCTGATAGTTCTCTTGATCAGGAGACGGATTTCTCTGACTCATTTCCACCAGAATTCAGGTCTGACTGTGTTCTTGCTACTGACTCATTTGATAAAATGTTGTCTTGGTCAAGTTCTAATTGTGACTGCAAACTAGATTCTAATAACTATGATGATATTGTTATCAACATGGATGAGAAATATATCGCTAGGAGATCAGATGATGTGGACGTGTTTCACAAAATATCTGATCTTGATCTCCCTCCCATCATAACAAAGCCCCCTAAATTTGATGATCAAGTGGAAGATTTCAAGAAGAAAGACACCGTGGAACCAGTCAAGTATAGAAGGAGTTCAGCTAAATATGAGGAAACAAACGCTAATGCTTCTTTATCTGTTAAGGTTGTCAAAGAAGGGAGCATTACTGCAATGAAAGAACATAAGACTAACACTACTGTCCGGAGAAATTCTGTCACTTCACCAGGAGTTAGGCTAAGAGTCAATTCTCCAAGAATCTCAAATAGGAAAATCCAGGCATACAATAATGGTCGAAAGAGTGTGTCATCAACTACAAGTTCATTGTCTCGGTCGCGAAGAAGCCTTTCGGATAGCTTGGCAGTTGTGAAATCTTCTTTTGATCCTCAGAAAGATTTCAGGGAATCAATGATGGAGATGATAGTGGAGAACAATATCAAGGCATCAAAGGACTTAGAAGACCTTCTTGCTTGTTATCTTTCACTCAATTCTGATGAATATCATGACCTTATTATTAAGGTGTTCAAGCAAATCTGGTTTGATCTCTCTGACATCAAGTTGCAGTGAAATCTTTCCATTGTATATTATTACCCCTTTTTTTCTTTTTTTTTAATTTCTCCAAATAACCATCTTGTTATTATGATATAATTTCTTATCATGAGCTAGCAGTTCTTCATATTAGCAGAAATAAGTTAATTAGGTCCAATTTATAAAAAGGTCTTCTGTAATTTTTAATATACATATATTATAGTAAATCTTGCAGAGATTTTCAAGCTTCTGTTCTGAAAAAACAGAATATAACGCTGTTCATGATATTAGACTCGGACTATTTAATTAAAAAAAAACCAGAAACTGTTGCATTTTGCTAACTTTGGGAAAGTGCATGACTGCAATGCCATGTTTTTTCTTTATTTTGATTTCTTGCTCCTTTAAATTTCCAAAGGGGACAAGAAAGTTAAATGCAAGATTTCCCTGCCAGATCATGCATGCTAGCCAAAGGGGACAAGAAAGTTAAATGCAAGATTTCTCTGCCAGATCATGCATGCTAGCCAACAACCTCAATTGACTAATTTCCCACAAACCAAAAATTTATTAGATGTTACAGTCCCAATATCAGCCTAATATTGTTCATTTCCTCTTGATTCTGCATCTTTTCATTAGATCTATTACTAAAATTTTGTGCATGTGAAGCTACAGAAAATTAAAGGTAATTAACATCCTTTTTAAGAGTGGCTTAAGGTTGAGGCCTCTTAAGTCCTAAATTGTAAATCCCAAAGAGGCCTCGTGACAAGAAATTTTGCTTTCTCAATGCATCTATGGACATGAACAAATGACAGCATTGTAAATTATAGGTATGCGAATGGATACCAGGGACCCCCTTGGATACAATACTGACTCAAACTTCTTTCACCCAAAAGAAGACACCCTTTAAGGACAAGATTCAGTTTCTATTGTTTCTTTAAAATCTAGAAGCCCTGTCCCTCCCTCCCTCTCTCCCTCTCTCTCTGGGCAGAATGTTCAGCTTTCATACACTCCCATTTCTAGAGATGAACACTAAAGAAAGAAAACAAAAGCTGCAAATTCAAAATACTTAAAGATGATCAACAATTAATAAAGAAGGAAAGGTACTAAATTCAAATTTCTACACATGGGATGAAACCAAAACAACTTTTGATGTGCACTGTACACACACACACACACACACGGTATACTATCACAAGAAGCTTTCAAAATCTTCACAGCTTTGCCTTAAAGTTGAAAATTTGCTCACTTGAAAAGTTAAAGATGCATGGGAGATGTCAAAAGCTGAATTTACTTTCAATTGCTCAAAGACATTAGGGGTAAAGCATGCGCAAGTCCACAGTCACTGACGGAAAAAAGAATTAAAAGTGAAAAGAAAAAAAAACTAATAGTTCATTATTTGATTAGAAAGCACCAAGGCTGATTGTTGGATCTTTGTGGGACAAGGAGTTCCATGCTTGATCGGCATATCAAACAAAAGGGAAAATAAATAAATATTTCACTTCAAAATCCGCAGTTAAAGGTCCCTAATTTTGCGGATTCAACTGTTTAATTATAAATATGTAAGCAATTGACTTTCATGTTTTAATTTTGTCAAAGTGGAGGGTGGATTTGTGTTTGTCTACCACCTCTCTAATCATTAATTTCGCATGCATAGCTCGATAAATTATATGTATTTAAACTGTAAACTATTGAATATTTACGGTATTAAAAAAGATAGACATAATTAAAAATTTTTTTTTTTTAATAAAAGAGACAATTCTCGTTATTTTTGGTGGGATTATACATGATTTTCTCTCATCTTTTTATGCTTATTTCTTTTCTGTAACTACGCCATAAAATTTTCTATGAATTTAGTAATAAGAAAATTTTATTTCAATTAGTTGTCTCATTGCACGAGAGGGTGACGACAAGACTAGCATGTTTATAAACTCTATTTATTTTTATATTTTAAAAATATTTTAATTTTTTTTTATAGTGCTATTAGAAGCGCGTTTATATGCAAGCAAATTAAGGCACAATGTTAAAATAAAGTAGTGGGGATGGTTCAAGGTTGATCACTTTATAGAATTATAAAGTGGAATTTTTTTACAATATTAATAAAGGGAAATTGACAATTGATGAAGTTGAAATAACATCATCGAAAATAAAAATAATTGCACTTTGATTAAAAGGTTAATTAATATTATAAATGCTCAGCAAGGTGATTAATAATGAAGTCACTCTAATTTTATTTGATTATATGAGTGACCCACATATATTTACTTATTTAATATGAAAGGAGTTAAATTAAATTTATATTTGTAATCTTGAGGAAACAATTAAGGAAGAGACTATATTCACTATCATATTGTGATTGGAGTAGTTTAAGATGCAACAACTTTCAACTTTAACGTATACAATTCAAATTCCAAAAATTAAATTCATAGATTCCATAAATTTCCAATGTATCCATGGGCCGTTAATACTTAAAGGAAACAAATTCCGAACGCTTTTATAAACTGTAAAGAGTTTTTATGACATATATACAAGCACTTACACATAAATTTGAAGGGAAAAGGATGAGAGATAACTATGAGAAAGTAGCAGAAAAGGTAAGTGATAAAAACAGGCACTCCTTCGGATTCTATAAGCTTTTTAGGCTAGGGGTTAGATTGAAACTTTTCGGAACATATATGGATTGAAATGGAAAAATACCCCATATCCCCCCGCCCCCCGCCACCTCCCGCATTACATTACATTTAATGGCTTGGACTTCAGTTTCTTGGCTTCTGTGCTCTTCCAGACTTTCAGAACAACTCCCCGTAAAGAAACTGGCATCAAATTAAAAACTACTACATGAACTATGGTGTCCCTGTTTATCTATGGTAATAATAATAATAAAAAAAAACAAAACACAAACATAGTTTGGATTAATATGATGAGCAATCTGATACTAAACATTCGTGGATCGGCAAATTCTTAACTCATAACCTAATATAACCTCATATAAATTGAAATTTAATTCAGAATAATTTTAATATTATCCTAGTTAAATTTAAGTGACCAAACTAGTTAATTTACAACCTAATTGATCATATCAAACTCAATTTAAACTCGATTAAGTCAAAACCAAGGAATTTTTTTATTTAAAATATATAAAGATATCAATTTGACAAAAAAATTTGAGTTGATCTAATGACTCAATAACCAAACTCCTTACTAGTTCAAATACCATATCAAAATCATGTAATTATGCATAACAAATACTCGAAGAAGAACCTACTTAGAGAAAATGTTTGTATGTGTATGATTGATTAACATGTTTTATACTTGTTATTTTTTTTTTATCTAAAATCCATGTTCAAAAAAGGACTACAGGCAGAGTGATTACTTAATATTCTTAGTACTTAATATTCTTAGGCTCATTTACCCCTTGAACCCAAGTATATATGGGTCTTGCTATCCGTCAGACCTAACTTCCTTGAACTCAACTACATGTTGAATCCAAGTACATACAGATCTGACTATGTGTTGACCCTACATATATATGGACCTGACAATCTGTTAGATCCAACATCCTTGGGTTCACATATGCACTGAGTCTAAGTATATATAGGTTTGACAATTTATCAGACCTAACATCCATGAGTTTAGCTATATGCTGAGCCGAAGTACATGTGAATTTAAAAAACTATCAAACTTAACATTTTTAGGCTTAGGGCCTGTTTGGGACTACAATGATAGTTCAAAGTGATTTTAGCTTAGAAATGCATCAAAATAATTTTTTTTTATTTTTAAAAAATTATTTTTAACGTTAGCATATCAAAATGATATGAAAATATAAAGAAAATTTTATTTTAAGCAAAAACTAAAATTTCAAAATTTTTAAAAACACGGTTTGCATGGTGTTTCCAAACACTCCCTTAACATCTCGTCGAGCCTAGATAGATGTAAAATTGATTATCTTTCTATATCCCTAAAAAGTAAAGGTCAAAGATAGTCATCTCTTTATATCTTTACATGTATAAAATTTTTAAAGGAACTTTATATTTATCCCTCATTGATAATGCGTAAGAGATATTTTATCCCTCTTAAATACTATAAGAGCAAGATGACATTCCAACCCCTCGTCTAAAATTTTTTCAAGATGACATTCCAACCCCTCGTCTAAAAAAAAAATTGACAAGGTTCACAAGCTTTAAAAATACCATGAATCGTTCAAAGAAAAAAGGTTTTCAATTTTTATTCTCTATTGCATATTTATTTTTAGAGTCTCTGTCTAAAATATCATTGTCTTTTCTATCATAAAGATATTTACTTAAGCATTAGAGAGTCCTTATATTCACCAAAAAGAACTTTTTATGGTTACCCATCACCAACCATCTTGGCTTACCAAACACCAGACATCAGCTACCTTGGCTAGGGAAAATAACTCAAATTACAAGAATCAAAAGATTAATTGATTATCTAAGACATAAGCTGTGCCCCTAAACTACTTGAAATTTTTGGAACATCATCAATTGGTATCATTTATGGGGAATTGATTAAAAAAATCATCAATTATTCTTTCAAAACTAGTTTATTGACATCTTTAATCACCATTAAAGGAATAATCAATACACATAGAATGAGATGTGTCACAAACCTCCCTATAGTTTTTAGAACATCCACTCCATTATAACTTCAACAACTCTTTAATAAGAAGTAGAAAAGGCTATGCAATAATTTGGTTGCTCTAAGTTAGAGTATAATTTCTTCTACTTGCCTATTAACTTAGTGAGGTAAGAGAATGTTTGTTATGTATTTATCAACTTTACGAATGTAGTTGAGCCTTGATATTTTAGAAAGCCATCAATAAGTACAAGTTGAATGTTGTTTCAAACCATAAAATATGTGAAGTATCTTTGGCAACTATCTTTGTAAAAGGGAAAGGTTTCTCTCACATTTGACACTCTAATCAAAAAAATATTTATCGCAGCCAATGATAATACGAGTGTAAGTTTTTATATATGAATGACTTATTTAAAATGACTTCTTATTTTCTCAATGTGATGCTTTAAAGACTCCACATAACCTTCTAGGGATGGAATGAACTCAATTTTTCCAGTGCAATTGTATAAATTACCTTGAAAAGGATTAAAATCTCCTTAGCGCAATTGCACAATCTATCTTAGAAAGGACCAACATTGTCTTCCTAGTGTAGTTTCACACTTCTTTATGGATGAGATAGACACTACCTTAATAACGAGGGAAGACATGATCTCTCTAAGGTAATAGCCTCACAACTTTCCAAAGATAAGATGGACTTAGACTACCTAGTAGGCCTATTCATGGTTCGGTCTGATTCAGTTTAAACCATAAAAACAAACTAAACTGAGTAACTTATATTTTTAAAAATTCAAATCGAGTCGAATTGAATTCTAGTTCAAACCAAACCAGTTCAGTTTGGTTGAATCCTGTTTTTTAGCTAAAAAACTAGGAAACCTAGTCATTAAATTAATGGGCTTTTTTGAAAAAAAACATTAATGGGGTTAGATTAAATTGAGCTTTTAAATTTTCTTGTTGGGCTAAGTTTATAGACTTTTTAATCAAAACTCTTTAAAATGTTCTAATTTGATTTAGTTTGTTATAAGTTTCGTAATGAAATTAAAATATTGATTTTTTTTGAAGTGGTTACAGTAACAATAAATTTGAAATGCTTCACATTTTGCTATTTTACTATCTATAATATGTAAAGAAATAATCTATGAAAATTCAAATCAATGCAATATGCAAGATGTATGATTAAATTTGGACACCACAAATTAAAAGAGATGTTCACACCAAAGAAGTTTATATTAGCAAATAGCAACCAGTAATAAATTATCATAAACATCTATCATAATTTGAAGAAAACAAATCCAATACCAACACTACAGCAGCATCCAAAACTTCTAGCAACAACAAAAGCCAAAAGATTCAGCAAGGATAATGCTGTAAAAAAACTTTAGCAAATTAGCAAATTAGCAACATATTACATTTCGACTATTAAAAAAATTAGCAATGCAAAATTTTAAAAGAAGTTAATAAGGTAAATTAAATTAATTACCCAAAAGAATCATATTCCAGGATTGTGCCAACATCATTAATACAACTTACAAACAATCAATTGAAATTTTAAAACTTTTACCAAATTCTACAAAAACATAAATTAAGATGTTAGATTAAACATATGTAAATAAATGAAATTATAAAATAACTAAATTTGAATTTGTAAAAGAAATTACCTGACTCAATCATCTCAAAATTTTCAATATAATCCATGTAGTTTCTTATATTGATTGAAATTGATGTTAAACTCAACCAATTCTGGCAACAAATTGGTGCTTGCATTGTCAATGGAGATAAAAAGCTTCGAAATGGATCTAAAATACAACCATCGGTACTGAAAACTGCTTCAAAAACAACTGTAGATACTAGAATAGCTAATATGTGTTGTGCCACCTTAGAAAAAATCTTGTATTTTATAGCATTACACCTCCATCAACCCAAAATATCTAATTTAAAATCATTAAAATCGTCACAATCATCATTTAAATACCTCTCAACCTTCTTCTTTTTTTACACCACCTTCCTCTTCTAAATGTATTTTGAATTGAGAAGCTAAGTCATCCAACATATCATCATTTACCACCATTAAATCAACATTAACATTTTCAGTTATACTAATTCCAACATTATGAACAACCTCAACATTCTCATTAAAATTCATATAATGCTCAAACAACCTTAGCAAAGTATCTTTAACCTTAACTGTAAAATTTTCAGCCTCGTCAACATCATAAAATCTTCCAAAACAAAATCTCACATACTTCAATTTAAAACGTGGATCTAACACAACAGCCACATACAATAAAATTTTTTATGTAACTTGATCCCCTAATATTTTTTAGACTTTGCCATCATATTCTTGACCGTTTTACTTACATAAACATCTTCACTTCTACAAAGTTGAGATATGCTTATATTTATGGAAATCAATTTATGGAAGAAAGAATTAGATATCACATACAACGAGCAAAAAAATTTCAATATAATCATGTAAAATAATTTCAAAAACTTGATAAAAAATATAGCATTTTTCTAATCTTTTAAAGTAGGAGGACCTAAGTTTTTTTTGTTTTCCTTTTGAATCAAGTCAAAGTAACTCAAATACCTATGATCGATTTCTTCTAACCTCATAAAAACCATATTAAATTTATGAACCATATCTAGCATGATATATATAGAGTTCCATCTAGTTGCACCATCCAAACAAATAGATTTTTTACTTCTAATTTTCAACCTCTCCGCACATTGGTTAAAAACAAGTTGTTTAGAAGGAGAAGATCTAACAAACCTCACTGCATTCATAATCTTAACAACAGAATCATTAATATCTTTCAATCTCACATATATAATAAGATTAACAATGTGTGTACAACATCTAATATGCATGAAGTCATTTAACAATATATTAGTTGTCCAATTACTTGTTACTCTCTTCAGATGTTTTATTGTCAAATTATTTGAACTTGCATTATCTACTATAATTGTTAAAATGTTATCAATTCCCCATTCTAACACACAACTCTTAATTGCTTGGTAATTGTTTCACCTTTATGAATATAAACTTGATAAAAGTTTAGAATTTTTTTATTCAAGCTCCGAACTTCATCAATTTAATGGGCAGTCAAACACATATAATTAATATTTTAGATTGATGTCCAAGTATAGGTTTTTCAACATACACGTTGATCCTTAAGAGCTTTCTTTAATTTTTTCTTCTCATTTATTTAAATTTTCAAAAAATCTCCTAAATCATCAAACAAGAAGGAACATCAAATCTAGATTGCATTACTTAACAAAATAATTTAAATTCTTGGTTTTCAACAAAGTTAAAAGGTAGCTCATTAAGTATAATCATTTTTTCTAGGGCTTTCCTACCCTCATCATAATTATAACCCACCGCCTTAATAGTCACCCGATTTTTCTCATCATTATTACCCCTTTTATTATAGGCCTAGGTTCTAAGAATAAAATTTTTTGTTTTTGGTCAATCACATAGGGAATTTTTTTGCATACACCTAGATAACTCTTTATGTTACTAGTCCTGTTAAGTATAGTATGACATGCATAGTCTTTTTCACAATATATACATGCAGCCCTAAGAGCCTTAAGATTCCCCTTTTATTATAGGCCTAGGTTCTAAGAATAAATTTTTTTGTTTTTGGTCAATCACACAGGGAATTTTTTTGCATACACCTAGATAACTCTTTATGTTACTAGTCCTGTTAAGTATAGTATGACATGCATAGTCTTTTTCACAATATATACATGCAGCCCTAAGAGCCTTAAGATTCCATCTAGTTTTTTAAAGTGATCCCAAATTCAAGATGTTTTTCTTTTATTAGATCTAGAAGCTAGATTACATTCACTCTTAATGTTGCTATTTGTATTAGAAGTAGCAACTGGAACTGGAACTGGAATAGGCAAATAATTGGGCTCCAAACTTGAAGGATTTGATTCAATTAGTGTAGGATCTTCCCGATTATCCATTTGAAATTTAAAAAATAACAGCATTGATCAACATCTTACTACAATTGACTAATTAAGAATCAAGTAGAAATATTATAATGGACTAGGAAAAAGAGATTAAGAATCAAACAGAAATACTATAATGGACTAAGCAAAAAACAGATTGAGAATCACGCAGAAATATTGTAACCATATACTGATTTTCCATGTTAACCAATAACCATTTTAACTAATACCATATACAATTTAATGAACTAGGCAAAAAACAGATTGAAAACCAATTCATTATAGAAATACTGTAACCATTTACTGATTTTCCATGTTAACCAATAACCATGTTAACCAATGACTATATTAACCAATACCATATACACTATAATGGATTAGGCAAAAAAACAGATTAAAAATCAATTCATTGTAAAAATACTGTAACCATGTACTGATTTTCCATGTTAACCAATAACCATATTAAGTAATACTATATACTATGTAATGGACTAGGAAAAAAAAAGTTCAATAAAGTTAGGAACATTGTTCAAATATATTTTGATAAAACATATTCACCCGATAACCATGAAAAAATAGATTGAACTTGTCGTACCCGACATCGCGGCGTCCTTAAAAATTTATTAAATCTTTGGAAATAACGGATTTCTGGCATCCTGTCCTTTAATGAGGATATTCTTTGTTTAAGGAGTCGCCACCTAGTATTATGGTTACTAGGAACCCTAACTGGTCAACAGAGATTCTATGGTCCGAAACTGGTTACGTAAAAGGGAAGATATTATCACCCCTTAAACGTCCTACCTAAGGTAGGCTGCATTGCTGATCTTTGTCCTTAATTGCTAACATTTTTTTTTATTGGTTTATACTATGATTGTTTGTATGTAATATTCCTGACTCTGGCGCTAGTGAATATTCAACTACGAATATTTCCAACTTTGGCGTTGGTAAATATTATGTAGGTATTAAAATAAATAAATTTAAATCATTCTTTTTTTATTTTATTCCTGACTCTGGCATCAGTGAATAAATAATAAAAGTAAATTTTTTTTACGCGTGCACATATTTTTTTTATTTTTCTAGCTAAATAAAATAAAATACAACGAATAAAAATAATATAAATTTAAAT
>NW_011500360.1:91815-92813 GCF_000495115.2 Populus euphratica | reverse complement strand
CTTCCCCCCTGAGATCTGTATTTATAGTACAAGAGTCCCATCACTTGCGAGAAGTAAAGTCTCAATCAAACTCATTCTCTTTTTTGAAGTTCGAATTAAAATCGAATTCGAAAGCAGACAACTAGCATTATCTTGAGGATTATCTTGAAGAAGATAAGGATTATCTTAAAGAAGGTAAGGACTAGCTTGAAGGTAAGGATTATTTTGAAAACGATAGGGATTATCTTGAAGGTAAGGATTATCTTGAGGATAAGGCTAGAATGACAAAGGCATATTATAGTCCTTAATTTTCACGGAAGTTGACAAATCACACTTTTCATCGAAATAAATCTCTGATCTTTTAATTTTTCATTTTAAACCCTGTAAAAATTAAATTAAAAGCCAAAGGGCCAAAATTGGGTTATGACAGTTGCCCCCTCTTTATAATATTTACAATGCAAAGATATTGAAAGTTTTCATTTTCTTTAGCTTTGTGTAGTAAATTTATAAAGAAAAATAGATACGAAAAGACTTTTTTGATAGGGTCTTGAAAACTTCAAAAACAGTAGATTGACATATGACTTTTATAGAGAGAACAAGACATTTGGAAGACGAACCATTTTTTTTTGTTTTTTTTAAATGGATCAAATTGTTTTGGGCAACCTGCCCAATGATAAAAGAAACGCGAAGAATTTCGCGAGTGGTCTAATTGTTCTAGGCGACCTACCCGATAAAGAATAATAATACGAGGATTTTTTTGTGATGGTATATTGTAATGGGTTACTGACCCAAATGGTTACATTGTAATGGGTCACCTGCCCAGTTGGTCACATTGTAATGGGTCACCTGCCCAGATGGTATATTGTAATGGGTTACCTACCCAGATGGTCGAAGAAAATGAGGGCTTAAAGACGCACTATTCAATAGATGAAAGCTCCAAGGAAATAAGGGCTTGGAGGCATATTCAAAAGAAGGTAGGATAGGAAATGCACTACCTTTAATGGTCGAGGGCTCGAAGA
>NW_011500360.1:87047-87438 GCF_000495115.2 Populus euphratica | reverse complement strand
TTACGTAAAAGGGAAGATATTATCACCCCTTAAACGTCCTACCTAAGGTAGGCTGCATTGCTGATCTTTGTCCTTAATTGCTAACATTTTTTTTTATTGGTTTATACTATGATTGTTTGTATGTCATATTCCTAATTCTAGTGTTAGTGAATATTCAACTACGGATATTTCCAACTCTGGCATTTGTAAATATTACGTAGGTATCAAAATAAATAAATTTAAATCATCTTTTTTTTCTTTTATTCCTAACTCTAGTATCAGTGAATAAATAAATAAAAGTAAATTTTTTTTACGCGTGCACATATTTTTTTATTTTTCTAGCTAAATAAAATAAAATACAACGAATAAAAATAATATAAATTTAAATCGGTATTTTTATTCCTGACTCTAG